>NW_027142573.1:0-184406 GCF_026170545.1 Melanerpes formicivorus | reverse complement strand
AAACTTGAACTGTTCAGGGTCTAACATGGCAAGGACAAGTAAAATAAGGCAAAGCCATGAAGGTACTGGCAGGTGTATCTCAGGTGCTTTAGCAGCATGTTCACAAAAGGATTTTGATCCTTGGAAATCACATAATACAGATATGCACAAATACCAATATATTGACTAATTTCATTGTGCATCCTTTTTGTGAAATAAATGCTGACAGTCTTATGCTATCTTCTAATGGTCTACTGAACATATTTTAGTTCATAATTACTTCATTTTCCCTGTGCTTTAGCTAATATAGAGCACATTGTGTGAACCTTTTTTCTCTTTCAAGATGATTAATCACATTAAGCATTAGTCTTTGATGTGTACTCCTCACAGTGGATCTCTAAAAAATCTCAACAAGCAATGTTTACTGCAACTTTCCATCATTCTGGCAGCTTGATTTACACTGAAAGCCAACAAATTAGTAAGACATGACCTTTACTGTTAAAATACAGAAAACAACAAAGTTGATGTATTAATCAAACTGTATTTTTCCAAATTTGAATTGTTAAAATAGTTTCTAAGACTGAGAAGAACAGGAAACACAACTTTTTGTAGCACTCTAAGGTTTATTTTAAGTTATGATATTACATTTGTCCAGTGCTTCCATAAATTTTTCTCCTACTGATTTCACACCTTGAGTACGGTGTCCAGTTCTGGGCCACTCAGTTTAAGAAGTACATTGAGACACTTGAACATGTCTAGAGAAGGGCAATGAGGCTGGTGAGAGGCCTTGAGCACAAGCCCCATGAGGAGAGGCTGAGGGAGCTGGGATTGTTTAGCCTGGAGAAGAGGAGGCTCAGGGGAGACCTCATTGCTGTCTACAACTACCTGAAGGGAGTTTGTAGCCAGGAGGGGGTTGGTCTCTTTTCCCAGGCAACCAGCACCAGAACAAGAGGACACAGTCTCAAGCTGCACCAGGGGAACTTTAGACTTGAGGTGAGGAGAAAGTTTGTCACAGAGAGAGTCATTCACAATTAGAAGGAGCTGCCCGGGGAGGTGGTGGAGTCACCATCCCTGGAGGTGTTCAAGAGGGGATTGGATGTGGCACTGGGTGCCATGGTTTAGTCATGAGGTCTGTGGTGACGGATTGGACTTGATGATCTTTGAGGTCTCTTCCTACCTTGGTGATTCTGTGACTCTGTGATAACAAATGGTAATCTAGATTCCATGGTTTCACCTCATAATTGTTCACTTTGTTCAGTTGCAAAGACATAAGGCAGCAAAATAATAAATATGTAAAATAATATATAAAGTGCCATTAGCAGGTATGCAGGGCTTTTTTTTTTTTTTTTTTTTTGGGGGGGGGGTTGTTTTGTTTTAAAGCAGTAGGTCTATGTTTCAGTGTATTAATTAACACATGGTACAGTTTGTCATAAAAATATTTCAGGACTTTTCTCCTCTTTGAGGTGAAGCCTCAGTAAAGAACAAGAGTAAATAGTTGTTGTGGAACATGACAATATACACAGACCAGCAAACACAGAATCTATCAACAGTATTGAGAGATATTATGTGTCGCTTTTCCTTCCTGTATACTGAAGAATTTTTTAATGGCAAGTAATTCTACTGCCTTGCTGTATTAATAATGCGCATGAGTCACAGAAGGTTAACTTATTTTTTCTAAGGTATGTTATCCGGGAAGTGACAGTGAAAGTATTACAAGGTAATGCATCTTGGTCCCTTACAACTCCTAATGTTCTGTGACTCTGTGATATTTTCTTATATATATTCTTGTGAGGTTTTTTGGTGGGTCTTGTGTGAGTGTGTCTGTTGGTTTTGGTGGTTTGGTTGGTTGGCTTTTTGGTTTTTGGTGGGTTTTTTTCTTCTTAATTTTTTTTTCATTAGAGTTAAAAAAAATATATCATCTATTGATTCCTAGATGACATAAATTGTGGCTATATTCTTTGAACTAATCTCTTTGTAAGCTACATTCCTTTACATATAATATAAACAGTAAGATTTCTCATGTAGCAAACTGTACTTTATTTGTTACACGACAGATAATCAGTATACTGCTTCCTTATCACTGCTACCACTTTGCTCCTTGATGTCCTGATAACATTTTCTCTGCCTGGAGGTTTTACTGCAGTGTTTCAAATCTGTGCCATATATACTTTTACATTTTTCTTTTCATATCACACAGAGTAGTGTGGCACGTGCAACAGCTTTACAAACAGGAAAGTTGTGAATATTTTGATTTGGGCATTCTTGTAATTATATGCAGCATTACATTAGGTATTCAAATTATTGTCCCAGGGGTGTAGAATCTAAGTTCATCATTCCTGATTGCACAGAAGGCTCCTGATGAGCATATACTCCATTTCTAGTATTTTGCATACATGATAAAAGAAAATATGAAAAATAAGGGAAAAGAGCCACTGAACATATGCTGCTCTAATTTACTTGACCTGATTTTATCAACAGCTCTTATTAAGCTACTGCAACTCAGATTTGTCAGAACTTCTGGTTCAAATCTCAGTTCATTTTCAGAAATAAAAAGAAACACATTCAAATATATTCAGTATCAGGAAATGTTGTAAAATCTATAGCAGGCAATAGGCAATAAGTAGTGGGCTAATTCCATGCCTAAATTACTTGGATCCCAATGATTATTTAAAGAAAACACTGCAACAAAGAACAAATAATGGCTGAACTGGTCTTTTAATGCATCTAGTGATCTTGATGTGTGGTCAGTGTAGATGAAACATTCTGGTAATCATTCTTTTTCCAAATAGTGTCACAGAGGTCAATACCCTTGCTGACATATGGGAAGAAGGCTACATTTATTTTTTAATTACGTGCTGAAACTTGGCATTATATCTTTTACACTGAATACAATTTAGTAGACTCTGAACATGATGGTGCAGAAAAAAATCTAATGAAAAGTCATTGGAACCAGTTGTTGCATAGCAGCAATATGATACATTTTTTTTAATGAATCTATTTAAATGTGCAATAGCTACTTTTATTGTTCATACAACGTCTTATGAAGTTACACATATTGTGGATGCCAATAGTAGGACAATTTTTGCTGAGTTTTTCAAAGTAAATTTTCTTGGGCAGGAATTCTATACAGTTTATACACAGTGTTGTACCTGAAATCCAATTAGGTGAGATTTACAGGCTGAAGTTCCAGAAGCAGGAGGTAGGAAAATCTCACTTAATTTCCTGTGTTTAGGATGGTACTCAGTTTATCAAAAGCTGACATTCACCATGTAAACAATATGAGCATCTATACAGACCTATCAATTACATATATGCGTGGGAAAATATGTGATAAAAGGCTCACCTTCACACAAACAAAGGAGCTCAGAATAACAGTCAGGCAATGGAATCAGAGTAATCTAATCAGAAAAGTAAGCACCTCATCCCAGCTACTGTCATGATTGCCACAGAAAAGCCATCATCCCCTTGGTCTGGGTATGAAACCCATAAAGACAAGTCAACAGAAGCAACTCTCTGGATCACCTTCCAGGCTAAGGAAGGCTATTTCCCAGAGTATGGAAGTAATGGGATATAGGGGACTATAATCTTTGGATTGCATGCTAGAGTATCTTTAGGGCAGGTAAAGGAAGGGATCAAAGTAATTTAGGAGAAGAACAAGCATGGGAATAGAGGAGCAAGGGAATAACAGAGGCCAGTTGCACTGTCAATTGTTTCTTTGTTAATACCCTTTTCCTGTCTACTAGAGATTATTGTGCTTTCTTATTAAATTCCAGTCCTAAATATTTTCCTGGAAAAGGACCTGTCTATTCTGTGCATGTGTCTCTCTGTGTGTGCATGTGTATGGAGCTTCAAGTGTCAGTAACTAGAATCAGTCCATTGGTCACAGCTGCCTAGGTGATTTCAGGGATGGAAGCTAGAGCCAGTGAGGTTATGTATGTCAGTGTATGATAACTACTGAATATCAAGAAAGACTAGCCAGCAAGCAAAACAAATAACTTGTAAATAGCATTCTGAGGTGTCCATAGGTCTGGGCCATCTAAATGTGTATTTCTGAGTGAAACAGGGAACTTGGTTACTGAAGGGATCGGGGCTTCCAGATCAACTTCCAGAGGGACTGTAAGATTTGAGGATTGCCTGAGAGACTTAGCTGCATGTTTATGTCTTTGTGTGAGGAAATTGGACATTAAAGGACCCAGGGCCAGCTATTGGATGGACTTACTGTCTAAGTTTAGCTACTGCTAAGTTTAGTTACTGATCTATGTTTATATATTTCTCGCTAGTGGACATTCATCCTGATGAGCCAGAATGGGAAGCAGGATGAATTTGTCAGTGTTGCTTGTGTTTCCTTGAGTGCTGAATGTTTCTGTGTGAAATGATCTTCATAGGTAGCTTTGCATATATTTATATAGGTTGCATACATGTGTTTGCATATGTGCTTGTTGGAAGTATATGCTCAGACTTGCTGCTGGTTGGATGTAGAGGAATGCAGCAGCCAGGCTTCTATCAAGATGGAGGATTTGGCAAACTTTGACAAAATAAAAAAGAGTTCTATGGAAAGTATGGGTTTTCTCATCAAAATCAATACAATCAAGTAGATTAGATAAACAGAACTGATAAACAGAACAGATAAATATCTCCATTTTTCATTCTCCTCTATAAAGCATGAATGCCAAGATAACTAATATAAATGCAAATTGCCACACTTAGATGCCAGCGATTATATGAGGTACCTCTGAACTTCAGTGTAGTTCTCCATCTCCCTCATTCTCCATAGCCAATACATTTCTAAAGTGTAACAAATCTTTTAACATAGATGCCTGTAAAACTTCAAGGGAGCTATCTTTTGAGCATTTCTATTCCCTCCTTTAGAGGATAAAGACAGATTAGAAAAACAGCTTTACTAGAGGTGTTCATTCCTAATTATTCTGTCTACAAGACAAACCTTCTCAACAAAGTGATAATATGGACTGATTGATTGATTGATTGATTGATTTTTTTATATATTTTTTGTTTTTACATGTGAAAAACATTGTAATTTCCCTAAACATTCTTCCTTGGGAACAACTGAGCTTGAGAAACAAAGATCTGGAATAAAAAATATTCAATCTTAGCCCTGAAAGTCTGAAACACTTATAAGCACCTGAGAATGGAATTATGGAATTAAAAGTGCTAGGCAATCTTAACTATGGATTTTGCTGCCAGTTTCAGTCATGATCCTTTCTTCAGTGAAAAGGAAGGATGTGGAGAAAAGTTTAAAAAAACTTGAAGGGACATCTGTTCATTTAGAAAGAAAAAACTAAGGTGAAAAAAGAAAATACAAATAATGTACTGTTTCACTTGGAGAACACACACACACACAAATGTTAAATTATTGCTCAGACTGTCAGTTTCTAGTTCGTCACATATCCTTTAATTCTCTGTCTTACCGCCTAGTCCTTCTATTTTCTGTAACTTAGTTTTAATAACTAGTTGGGATGCTGCCTTACTTATATGATTATTAACTCACATGGCTTTTCCAGAATTTTTTTTAATGAAAACAATTGGAACGAAGAAAGTCTAATGACCATTTACCACCATCTGATTATATGAAATTCCAAAGAATCTCAGCAAAAGCATTGCAATTTTCCATAAAATAATCTGTGCATTTTATTTCTCCTACTATATACTGAATGAGAATGAGGTGCTGAGAAATGGGTTTGATTATTGCTGTTGTGGTTTGTTTCTAAATACAGTGTGTAGTATGTTATTTTTAAGATAAAATGGAGATATCCAGATGTCCACAGTTTTTATTGAGCAGCTGTGTATGCTCTGTATCACTTGTCTTTAAGTAGTTCATCCACTCCTTATCACTTGCTGTACTCCTTTGTTAGATCAGTTCTAAAATTAGACTTTAAAATAAACCAAGATATCTTAACATGTCTGCTTCTTCAAGTGGCAGTGATAAGTCCAAATTAAAGAAGGTAAAACCAGAAGGCCTTCTGGGAAACAGGAAATATAAATATGGAAAGAGAAATAATCTTCCACTTTTTGCAGTCTCACATCTTCCAGCAATTTGCACCTACAGTGTTGTCAAAGCTTGGGCCAGCTTTACAATATATCTGTGTAAGTTACACTGTAACTGATTTGTATAATGCAGTTAGGACAGTTTATTTATGCCAGTAGAATTGTCACTGAGTAGTAGTAGAGCAACTGGACTTAGTACATGTGCAACATCTCCATTTTGAAGGATGACATAAATCCAGGTGATTCTTATAGGTCAAACAATTTTCAAATTTACTGTAGATTTACAGCAAGTCTGTCTTGGAGCCTGAATCTCTCTATATCACGAATCTGGGGATGTTCAGGGGCTTCCAGACTTTCTGATATTAACCAGAAGCTGAGTTCCTGTTGCAGACTGGCTTGTCCATTGAGTTCCGGAAATTCCAAAGACGCTCACTTTTGACAGGTTTCTCCAAAGAGGCTATACATATACAGAAAACTAAGTCATGCTAAAGGATATTAACAGGCCTGAAACTGTACTGTTAAATTCTTAGAGCAGTCCTTGTCATGTATTTTGTCTTGGCCGACTTTCCCAATGAATCTCTGAGTCAGGAATCCTTTGAAACAAGTGGTTTGGATGTAACCGCCCTCCTTCAGAAATTAATAGAACCAAATTATATGAACAATGATCATTCCATGAGGGCAGATCTCAGTTTGTGGAACTAGTCCTATATAACCTTTTTCTCTTTTTCATTTTCTTTTTTTCTTTTTCTTTCTCTTTTTCTTTTTCTTTTTCTTCTTCTTTTTCTTTTTCTTCTTTCTCTCTTTCTCTTTTTTTTTTTTTTTTAATATAGAGCCATTCTACATGAAAGCACCAATGACTGAATACTAAAAAGTTACAGAACAGAGCTATAATGGAGTCATCCAGAATCAGGAGCTCAAAAAAATATATCACAGATGTTATGGGGTTCAGACAGTTGAATCTGCTGATGAATATTCCATACCATGTGGATGTCATGCCTGCTTTACAATGAAAGTGCTGGCTGGAGGAAAGAATGATAGGGCTTGGAGTTCAGGCTGTAACCTGTGACACTTCCTGTTCCTGATGTATAAGGAAATGCTGTGCTGGCCTGAGCAAAGGATCACGGGGCTTGTAGTTTAGACTGTAACTCAAGATGCTTCCTGTTTCCAAGGGCTTCTTCAGCTTCTGGGCTCGGGGCATGGGCTCTTGTCCTGGTTTAAGGTCAGGCAGATCCTCTCTTACCCCCTGAAAGGGGCAAAAAAAATGACACTCACACAAATGGATTGCAAAAGTGATGGAAAGTTTAAATGCAAAAGCAGCGAGTATTTTTCAGAAGCTACAAGGCATCGTGACAAAAGAATCCCAAAGTGTATAGAGTCCCATATAGCACACTCAAAAACTTCCCTTCTCCCCACCTGAGGCTATACCCAAAACCTCCAGGGCTCTTTCTCCTCCACACACTACCTCCCCTTCTCCTTCTGGCATTAGGCTTAGCCAGGCCTAAGAGGCCTTAAGATACTCCCCCACCATTACCTGATAGGGAGCATCTCCCACAGGAGCAGAGAGGGAAGAAAGAGGAAAAGAATGAGTTTGCAGATGAATTTATAGGGCGCAGGATTTATGGGTGTGAATTACGCTATTTCCTGTGTCCACCTACTGGGTTAGACCCTCTGGACACCAGAGGTGTAGCTTATGTGGCAGTAACACCTAGCCTAAACTGCCACAGCTCTGTCCTCTGCTATGCTGTCTACAGGCTTGGTGGGGCAGGTAGGGGAGAGGAAGGGTGTGTAGTTTTATGGCTGTATCACAGTATCACAGTATCACTTAGGTTGGAAAGGACCTCGAGGATCATCGAGTCCAACCTATCAACACAGACCCCATGACTAGACCATGGCACCAAGTGCCACGTCCAATCTCCCCTTGAATGCCTCCAGGGTCGATGACTCAACCACCTCCCTGGGCAGCACATTCCAATGACGAATGACTCGCTCGGTGAAGAACTTCCTCCTCACCTCGAGTCTAAACCTCCCCTGGCGCAGCTTGAGACTGTGTCCCCTTGTTCTGGTGCTGGTTGCCTGGGAGAAGAGGCCAACCCCTTCCTGGCTACAACCACCCTTCAGGTAGTTGTAGAGGGCAATGAGGTCACCCCTGAGCCTCCTCTTCTCCAGGAAGCTGGTTTGCTTCTGCCACTGTTATGGTGCTTCTTCTGCTGCTATGGTGCTTCTGCTTTTCCCTGTGCTTCTCTGGCAAATACACTGTCTAGGGTATTGAACGTTGTATAATTTCATTAAACTCTCCTTATCTCAACCCCCTGGGCTTTTTGTGTTTCTTAGACTCCCAGTCATGGGAGAGTCTTGGGAGTCTTGGGAAAGCAACTGTTTTTGGAACTCAGCCATTGGCTGGGCTGAAACCGTGACAAATCACTATAATTTGCTACTGCTGCACTTCTTACCATGGCTGAAGATAATCTTGAGAGGCATTTAGCAATTATGTTTTAGATCCCTTCCTGAGAAGGTTTGATTGTAATGATTGGTACTTCACAGAAACTGATCTATGTCTTTGTGGTGGGTTAATGCCTATTCTGAAAAACAGGGTGGAGGGCTTGCACTTGCAGGCTTAGACCTCCCTGCAGGGCGTTTCCACCACCCACCACCCCCCCCCCCCCCCCCCCCCCCGCCCCGGGAAACTGAGGCTGTTCCACTCCCTGCTCCCTGCCCAGCTAGGGTATAAAAGGGAGAACATTGCTGCCCAGAGAGAACACTGCTGCCCACTGCAGGCTTGAAAGTCTTAAAAGCATACCCAGAAGTATCCCATCCCCACCTGAGGCTACACCCAAGACCCCCATGGCTCCTTCTTCCCCCCCCCCCCCCCCCTACTGCTAGGCTAGTCTCAGCTGGCCAGATCTGACACTGCCTATCCCCTTGGCCTTGGGCCTAGCCTAGCAACCTCCCCCAGACCCCATGCTGGATCTTATAGTGGCACAGGGAATTATGGGAAGAAAATACCTGGTTTCCTGTGTCCACCCACTGGGCTGGACTTTTGTACCCAGGAAGTACCCCTCATATGAGCACAGCAGAGGGCACACAGCCCAAACTGCAACAGTCTTTGAATTCATTGGGGTGCTACATTCTTTCCCCAGCTGTATTGAGAAGCATCTATGGAAACTCCTTGTTTGTTCCAAATCTCTGTATGTATAAAAGGAAGCTGTTGCTAAGAATTACTGTAACTGCTTTATTGACTTTTTCACTGTTCAGCTCTGCCTACACATTGTGCACATTTATTTTATTTCCATTATTTTTTCTACTGCAGATGAGAAAGTTGAAAAGAGAGTATGAAATCAGTGGCATTGATATGTGCCCAGGTCAACCAAGAGCAAAAGCTGTAAGCAAGAACTAAGTTTCAGTGAGTTTGTGTGTTGACGTTGATGATAAAACAGAACACTTTTTTATGCAATGTATTTTTGCAGTCAGCTGGAGTGCGTACTACTTTTTCTTTTTTATAATCCAGTGTTGTTTCTCCCACACACTACATTTACTTGATAAAGTGAGGATAAATTTCTTAATTTGAGTTTAATGGTGTAGTGCAAAAGGAGGAACTTATTCACTGCAAATGTGTTAGCTAAACTGTGATTGCAAGCATTCAGTTGAGAGTCTCTGTATTCCACAGTCACAGTTCAACGTAAATATACACTGCTGCTAAAAAATTATCCTTTACAGGAATTGGGGAAAACATTATTTTTCAGCCAAACAATTTACCTGATAAATATTTACCTATTTGTCCCAGCAGAACCTTGAGAATAACAGTGCCAGCATAAGGGAAATATTGGGAATAAGCATTTGAGAAGGCAAATAAAAGTCTATTTTTCTAAGGAGCTTTTACTTATGATGCATTATAGAGTATGGGTTAAAAAAAAAAAAAAAAAGTGAAAAATTATGTCTTTCTGGCAAGTATAAGAACATCATGGCTAGTGTCACACTGTCCATACCCTTTTTTTTCTCCCTAAGCGCTTACTTCATAGAAGACAACAGAAAAAATAGCAGCTTCACTGCAAGTTGTAGTCTAGTCCAAATAGGTCATCAGAGTAAGGAAAAAAAACCAACCTTACAATTATGCATAGTTAAAACAGGGTTACTATAATTCCTCAGGGTATATTAAATGGTATTGCCATGACCCAGATTCCAGTACGTTATATAGTACACATACTTTACACACATATATATCTGCAGTGGAGGAAATACATTAGATGACATTACTATGACATTATTATAACTGACATTGAAGTGTTTCCTGACTTCTAAGTGCATAACTCTACAACCCAAATGTTTTATTAAGATGTTTTATTGCATTTAATATATCATCTTATGTAAAGATAGGATGCTGTATTACATATTCAGTGAACCAAAAAATTAGTTATTTATAGATTCAATGACCTCACCTTTGACCTGCTTTCATTCAACCAGTCTGATTAGACCTGGTTTTGGAAGGCATCCAGCTTGGTCACTGATTTGATACCTTAGCAGTGGGATGAATTATTCCATTTAGTGCATAGCACAGGTTGCAAAATCAGTGATTGTAAAGTTTAGCAAGAAAAATTCCTAACTATAATTTCTTCATAATCGCAGTGGTAAAGTTCTTACAGGACAAACTAATTCCTTGTATTGCCTAAAAACATTGCATTTAATATTTTACCCTGAGAAGGTAGCTGGTGGTATTTGATTCCTAAATGATCAAATATTGAAAGCAGTCATTATGCAGCAGTTAAAAGCCAACCTCATGAAGTTCAATAAGAGCAAGTGCAGGGTCCTGCATCTAGGTCGAGGCAATCCCAGGCACAAATACAGGCTGGGCAGTGCCTGGCTGGAAAGCAGCCCTGAGGAGAGAGACTTGGGGGTGCTGGTGGTCAAGAAGCTCAACATGAGCTCTCAGTGTGCACTTGCAGCCCACAAAGTCAATCAGATCCTGGGCTGCATCAGGAGAAGTGTGGCTAGCAGGTCGAGGGAGGTGATCCTCCCCCTCTACTCAGCCCTGGTGAGACCCCACCTGGAGTACTGTGTCCAGTTCTGGAGGCCCTATTACAAGAGGGATATGGACGTGCTGGAACATGTCCAGAGAAGGGCCACAAGGATGATCAGAGGGCTGGAGCACCTCTCCTATGAGGACAGACTGAAGGAGTTGGGGCTGTTCAGTCTGGAGAAGAGAAGACTCCGAGATGACCTAATTGTGGCCTTCCAGTATCTGAAGGGGGCCTACAAGGAGGCTGGGGAAGGACTTCTCAGGATCTCAGGTAGTGATAAGACTAGGGGGAATGGAATGAAGCTGGAGGTGGGGAGATTGAGGCTAGATGTGAGGAGGAGGTTCTTCACCATGAGAGTGGTGAAACCCTGGAATGGGTTGTCCAGGGAGGTGGTCGAGGCCCCATGCCTGGAGGTGTTTAAGCCCAGGCTGGCTGAGGCTCTGGGCAGCCTGGTCTAGTGTGGGGTGTCCCTGCCCATGGCAGGGGGGTTGGAACTGGATGATCCTTGTGGTCCCTTCCAACTCTGACTGATACTATGATACTATGATACTCTAAATGTATGACATTGGTTGATTTTATAATATGACAAGTCATATATAACAGTGTAGTGTCGTGTTTTGACAAGACCTCCAATTTTATTTTCTTTTTTTTTTCAGTGAAAATTTCAAGAAAATAAATTTTTGTTTAGAACCATGCAATCCTTTTATGAGGAATTTATTTTAATAATGTATTAAAATACCCAAAAAATACTGTCTTCTGTGAATGTAGGCCAGGTCTGATCAAAACAGTAATAATTATGATATGCCAAAGGAAATCAAAATTAAATGAAACAGAAACCTCTTCATTATGAGGTCTCCTCCATTTTGATTGGTCAGCTTCTCAGTCTTGTTGGACTACTATAGAAGGAATACTGTAGAAGGAATTAGAGCAATGCATGTAAGCAATATGTCTAGATAAATATATATGGACATTCTTTGTATATGTGGTCATTTTTTTCTACACATATTGATTTCCTGTTGTGAGAGACTAAAAGTTGGCTCTCCTGGTGTGACTCAACAAAGATAAAATCATTTGCTGCTTGCCCAGACAATAGCTGATATGTGTTGGGCAGAGCCACTGGAAGGAAGGTGCAAAGATCATGTAGGAATCCTGTCTACCAATTCTGGATGCAAATCACCTTGTGATTGCATCATGATAACACTGGACTGCAGCTGGCCTTCAACAATGGACCAAGGACTCAGCCATCAAGCCTTTAGGACAAGACCTAAGGATTATTTCCTGGCCCCTGAATTCCTGAGGGACAATACTTGGACACATACCTAAGGACTAAAAACTGTATAAAAGACTTGAGCAACTACTGGTTTGTGGAAGAAAAATGTGTGGGACTGTGTCCCCCAGACTGGATGATTAAAAGAAAGAAAAACACAGGAGAAAAATGGAGATGAAGGAAAACACAGGAGACGGACCATGCCGCTGAGAAGGAAAAGCCCGGGACAATGCTGCTCCGGAGAAAAGAGGCTGTGCAGCCTGGAAGAAGCTGATCAGCCGGCTGCAACTCATGGAGCTGAAGAGGCTGCCCAGAGGACCACATCTCTTCTCCAGCCAAAGCCTCAGCACCCTTTCTCTACAGACCCAGGCTGCCCAGAGGACCACATCCTACTTTGAAGCTTCATATAAATGTTTTAAAAGCAGGGAGCAGCTGTTTGCACTGTCAAACCAAAGTTCTTTACATTTCAACCCCTCTCTTTGTAACAATGGTGTACACTTATTTTCCTTGGCTCTTGGAGACAGGGATTATTTTTCTTTACAGTTTTTTTGTTGCCTAGTTGCTTCAATGTTGCACTCTATTTCTACTGTGTTTATTTCAGTATGTACGATATAAATTCCATATGGGTCTGCTTTTGATGGCAATATGAGTCATTGATAATAATAGGTGAAGGAATAGTCCTTTGAATGTGCCCTCCTCTTTCTACAGCTGTGGAGGAGTTAAATCTAGCTGCTATTTTCTTAAACTCCTTTATCAAAATATATACTACAAAAAATAAAGAGCTTGTTCTAATAACTATTGTACAACTACACATAGCTCATAGAATAAATGTGAAAAAACAGAGTATTATAAGGGTATATAGATAGATATTTTTGGCTACCAGGCAACAGAGGATAAACAAGCATACAATTTTCTTCAGTTATGAAGTCAGTCATTTTATTAGGCAGATTTATAGAGAGTGATGATGTTGTCTGTTATATCAAGCTATCCAGTAAGAGAAAGCAGAAATTTCTCATACACAAAAGCCTTGTTTTCAGTATATATCCATGTCACATGCTTATAAAACCTGTAGGAGGGATTGCTACTGACAAGCATCTCTGCTTTTTCCAGATACATTATCTAGTGTAATAAACATATTACTACTTCCTACAAGGTCTGACTTAGCTATTGCCCTCAGACAATCATAGATGCAGTAACATAACTCATATGTGATTACATTGTTGTGAACAACCCTGTATTTGCACAGAAGCCCATTTAGAAGTTGTATTGGGAGCTGTTTTCTTCAAGCCTTTCCCAAAATAACACTGTATAGTAAGGTTTTTAATCATATCTCCAATCATCATTTATGTACCATCACTTTGGGGGGTACCCAAAGTACCATCTCTCCCTTCCTCTTCCCCATCAAGAAATTATTGCTTGTGTTATTGCTATGTGAAGATCTCATCTAGAGCAGTGGCCAGGGAATTTGACTAAGATGCAGACATATAGCTACAACTGGCAAGATGGCCCAGAACACAGCAAGTAGCAGAACCCCAGGCAAACACTGGTTTGGTTTTGTTTTTTTACTGGTTTGTTTTTTGTTGTTGTTGTTGTTTCAGTGTTTTTGTTGTTAGTTTGGGGGTTTTTGTTGTTTCAGCGTTTTTGTTGTTGGTTTGATTTGGTTCACGTTTTGGGTGTTTGGGTTTGTGGTTTTGGGTTGGGTTTTTGTGTTTTTCTTTGGGTGAGGGGGAGTGGTGTAGGGTATTTTTACTGTATTTACAGCACAGCTGAAAGCCCAAAGTCTTGGATCTGTAAAAAGTGATTCCTTGTCCTGACATTTTTCTATGCATTTCTTTCCTCAATTTTTCCTTCATAGTAGATATCTTAGACCAACAGTAATAGCGGGTGGAATGCCAGATGCTCTTTTTTAAATATGCTGCTTCTGTCTTGTCTATTACTGCAGAAATACAGTTTCTGTTTCTGCTTTAAAGAATTTTATCCTCTAGCTTACCTTTTGCAACATTTTTTAGCTTTATAGAAGATTAATATTCTACTTTTTTTCTGTCTTTATTCTCTTTCTGCAATTCTAATGAAATGGGCCTTTAAGCACTGATCTTCTATCATGGTTATTTAAAAAAAAAAAAAAAAAAAAGAAAAAAAATAAAGAAAAGAAGACAATATGACTACTTTCACTTTAGACAACTTAATAAGATATCACAGAATCATAAAAGTCATAGAATGGTAAGAGTCAGGAGGGACCTCCAGAGTTCAACTCCCCCTGCCAAAACATGATCACCTAGGGCAGGCCACACAGGTACCCATCCAGATGGATATTGAAAGTCTCTAGAAAAGGAGACTCCACAACCTCTCTTACTGAAGCTCATAAGAACTACTGCACCAGCTATTTGGTATAAATTTGTTAGTTAAGGTTTCATGGGGGTCTGCTAACATAGAAAGGGTCAAACAGAACTGACTATCTGTGAAACACTCTTTTCTGGAATTGCAATAAGTTAGAGGATGATTTCTGTATGAACTGTACTACAAAAGTGTAATAGATACCTTATTTTCATTGTCCACTTTATATGTTAATAGGATCTAATTTCTGCAAGTATATGGAGATACATGCAAATACTGAATAAAGTTTTATTTACTGTGTTGCTATTCACTTTCCATTTAATATTATTCTCTTCTAATTTTACTAAGAGCAAAGAATGGTTATAGCTGTTGCAATACGAGGATTTTGTTTACTTTCCGTTTACCGTAGATATTTAACACAACATTAAATATGACTGCAAATTGTAAGCATTGTGCAGAACTGAAAGAGATTGGAGTGGCTGTATTTGCATTAACAAGATGCAAACTGCAATCTAAGTCAATCCAACATGGTCGATTCTCCATTGTCTGAAGTCTAGCCATAGAAAGAATTCAGCCAGCTAATACTGGTAAACATGCTGCAGTTATGGGCCTAGTGTAGCTTATTTTGAATTGACATCTGCAATAATTCTTAAACGTAATGTGGACCGAGGAGAATTGCTTAGATGTCTACATACTGTATCCTTCAAGAAGGAATCATTATGTTGGTACAAGGATGAACCCAATCTAGCATTATTACTGTGATGCTCTCAAGTATAGCAGTCCACAACACAAGAACTTTAACCGTGCTTTTCATCTTTCAGCTAATGTTGCGTGGAGATTATTTTGGTCCATCAGGATTTAATGTCTTGGCCCTTATCCAATGTAAAATAAATAAAAGACTTTCAAGTCCAAGTGTAACCATAAATGTTACAGCTGCATTTTTATAGCCCTGTAACTAAGCAAATACACAGCTAACTCAGTATCGTTACTTCTGTGAAACAGTTAATCAGATACTTCTCTCACAAATAATTTAGATATTATAGTAGTCTTAAGATAAAGAGTGGGAATATGTGTTGAGATATAAATTATTAATAATAGTAACAGGGAAACTGGTAAAAATTACATACTGAAAGGATTAAACAATTTAAAAATGGAATCATAGAAAAATAGAATTGTTCATGTTAGAAAAGACCTCAAAGACCATCAAATCCAGCCACTCATCTAACACCACCATAGCCACTGAACTGCGTCCCAAATAGTTACTATGTTGCAATGTACACAAATCTATCATCTCCTTTGATTAATTCTGTAGTCTAAAAGTTGTGAATTGAGGCTTCATTCATGCAAGTTTTCTCCAGCATACATGTAATCTCCAGCATGTTTAAAATAAATGAGAGTTCAGATAGATAATTAGTCTGTCCGTCACCCCTTTCCCCTTGAATGTTTTATAACAATCTATATTCAGAACTGTTACTAGGTTGAAATTTTTGTGTTAGAGTCCTGAAGTTAGGGCACATAGCAAGAAACTGTGGGTTCATTCACAATTTCTACCTATAAACCAGCAAGAGTAGGATCAAGAAATAGCTTCCTCTGAAGTGAATGTCTTATAATACAGGAAAATAAAAAAAAATATATATTTTTTTTTCTCCATTTTTAGATGGACTACATATAATATGCAGTTATAGCAAATATTTTGAATCAGCTATCAGGATGAATTTTAGAAAAAGCTAGTATATAATATGTAGGAACAATTGTTTCAGTGTATCTGATCATTTATTTGTAAAGTCTAGCTTTGAAAGCCTGAGCACAGAAATCTTTACTGGTTCTATCTTGCTAAAATGAATAGCTTCCTAATTATATATTTGTCCAATCCATGTTGTACTGTAAAAGCATCCTGATTGTATATATTTTGTTACAATGGATCATCATGGATTGTTGGGCATATCCTCAACTTAATGGTCTTTAAAATGACTGTTGCATTGAAGAAACATTAAAATAATTACATCTACAATATTATGATTTATAATACGCTTTTAAGCAATTATGAATGTTGATTGTTCAAAGAAATATTAAGAACATTGAAACAAGCAAAATAAACAAAAATAATCTTCTCTTCCAAGAAAGAAAAATAAATTAAAAATTTGAAATCTGGGTTGGGAACTCCTGGTGTGTTTTCAGGATGTTTTTAGTAGCAGGGACAGTGAAATAATATACTAGGTATTCCCAGTATAATAAATATTTTACAGTATCACAGTATCACAGTACCACAAAGGTTGGAAGAGACCTCAAAGATCATCGAGTCCAACCTGTCACCACAGACCTCATGCCTAGACCATGGCACCAAGTGCCACATCCAATCCCCTCTTTGAACACCTCCGGGGACAGGGACTCCACCACCTCTCTGGGCAGCCCATTCCAATGACGAATTACTCTCTCAGTGAAGAACTTTCTCACCTCGAGCCTAAATTTCCTCTGGTGCAGCTTGATACTGTGTCCCCTTGTTCTGGTGCTGGTTGCCTGGGAGAAGAGGCCAACCCCTTCCTGGCTACAATCACCCTTCAGGTAGTTGTAGACAGCAATGAGGTCACCCCTGAGACTCCTCTTCTACAGGCCAGCTCCCTCAGCCTCTCCTCATAGGGCTTGTGCTCAAGGCCTCTCACCAGCTTTGTTACCCTTCTCTGGACATGTTCAAGTGTCTCGATGTCCTTCTTAAATTGAGGGGCCTGGAACAGGACACAGTACTCAAGGTGCGGCCTAACCAATGCAGAGTACAGGGGCACAATGACTTCCCTGCTCCTGCTGGCCACACTATTCCTAAAGCAGGCCAGGATGCCATTGGCCTTCTTGGCCACCTGAGCACACTTCAGGCTCATGTTTAGGCAGCTGTCAATCAGCACCCCCAGGTCCCTCTCTGTTTGGGAGCTCTCCAGCCACTCTGACCCCAGCCTGTAGCTCTGCATGGGGTTGCCATGGCCAATGTGCAGCACCCAGCACTTGAACTTGTTGAATGCAATCCCATTGGACTCCGCCCATCTGTCCAGTCTGCAGAGCCCTTTCACCCTCTAACTGACCCACATCTGCTCCCAAGTTGGTGTCATCTGCAAATTTTAACTGTTAACACACATTTCCAAGTGACTTATAGTGTCTCTATCCTGAAAGGTACTCAAAAGATCTCTGAATGTGGTCCTGGGAAACAGGATGTAGGTGATCCTGCTTGAGCAGGGTGTGATTGGACAAGGTGATCTAAAAAAGTTCCTTCCAACTTCACCTGTTCTTCCATTCAGCAATAATCCTTTAATTTTCTCCATAATATCTGTAAATTTAAACCAGTAATTAAAGTATATCTTTCTTCTTGATGCTTAAACTTGATTATATAAAAAAAAAAAATATTGCTTAGAAGATGCTTCAGTAATTTAAAATTGTCTTTTATTAAAGAACATGATTTTGAGTTACTGGAGCACTTTGTTGCTAATTAATTAATTAATTATATTTTAGGTTGGAAATATATATCAGAGAATTCTATCACATGCTTGTTACTGGGTAGCTTTTAAAGGAAAGGTCCTTACATACTTTGGAAAGATTTGAAGCAACAAATTAAATCCAGCAGATAACTAAAAAACTGCCCATAACTTTATAATAATCACAAAATGGTTTGGGTTGTAAGGGGCTATAAATAATGATCCCTCATTCCTCTCTTACAGTCAAGAACAATTTCCACTAGATCAGGTTACTGAAAGCCTGATCCTGCCTGGCCTTCTACATTTCCAGGGAGGACCATCCACAGCTGCTTTGGGTAAGCTTTTTAAGTGCTTCAATACCCTCACAGAAAAGAATTTCATCCTAGCATCTAGTTTAAATCTAGCTTCTTTCACTTTGAAAACATTGTCCCTCATCCTATCACACTGTGCCTCCCCATCTTTCCTTTATGCTTCCTTTAGGACCTGGAAGGCCTCCTCAGAGCCTTCTTTTCTCTAGGCTAAACAACCCCAAATCCCAGCCTATTCTCATAGGAGAGGTGATCCAACATTTTAAGAATCTTCATGGCCCTTCTCTGAACTCATTTCAACAGGTCCATATTCCTTCATATGCTGGGAGCTTTGCATCTGAATGCTCCAGGTGGAGCCTCATGAGAGCAGAGTTCAGGGGAAGAAACTGAACTCCCTTGAAGTTCCCTTGAACTGCTGTTCATATTTCTTTTGATGCAGCATGAGTACCCCCAGATCCTTCTCTGCAGGGATGCTCTCAATCTACTCATACCTCAGACTGTGTTTCTGCTTGGGCTTGCTCTGATGCAGGTGCAGGACATTGCAGCTGGCCTTGTTGAACTTCATGAGATTCACTCACCTCTCTAGGCTATCAAGGTCCCTCTGAATGGCATCACTTCCCTCAAGTTATCCTGGCTTGAGGTCATCCGTAAACATACTAAGGGTGCACTTAATGCCCTTGTTAATGTCTCTCATAATGACATAAAGTAATATCCGTCCTAATAAGAACCCTGAAGTAATGTCGCCATCACTGTTCTCCACTTGGACACTAATCCATTGACTGTAACTCTTTAAGTACAACCGTCCAATTCCTGATCCCCTAAGTGGTGTACCATTTTAGAGATATAGATATTGTGTGAGAGAGTTGCAGATGCTTTGCACATATTGCATTTGTTGGCTAGCTAAAAAGGTGATGGAAAAGTAAAAAAAATTAAAAAAAAAAAAGAAAAGTAAGAAACTTTTCACCTATAGGTGGCACCAACTCTTCTCATCAAATGTTATGTTTTAGGCTTTCTTTAATGTAAAGTTCATTTCTTACAAATCATCTGTAATGCAAATGGCAGTTAAGTATCTTGGTTTGTTCACATCTAGAATACTAGATGCGGTTTTTGTCTCTTCATCTTGAAGAGAACAATTTGAACTGGCACATGTTCAGAGAAGAACAAAAAGAATGTTCAAAACTAGACAATACAATCTCAATGACTGTATACAGGAGTTCTAAGTGAAAAGGAAAATGAAGATAAAGATAGTAGAGTATGTTGTGAAGATAGTGAACAGGGAAATTTCTTGTATTTTCTTAGAGAACTCAAGTTAGTAAGATTTAGTAGAGGAAGTCATTACTTATGCAAGAGATAAAATTCTTGCCAAAAGACATGGATACAAAAAATGTATAGGGGGTC
This sequence comes from Melanerpes formicivorus, assembly GCF_026170545.1. Classification (NCBI taxonomy): domain Eukaryota; kingdom Metazoa; phylum Chordata; class Aves; order Piciformes; family Picidae; genus Melanerpes; species Melanerpes formicivorus. The sequence goes on along the minus strand of NW_027142573.1, from coordinate 164,647 downwards.
AAGGAGGCACTGAATAAGTGCTTAAAGAGAGCTCTGATGAGAATTTTCACATTGATGCAAGTAATTAGACTCACCTCCTGTGAAGCAGGAAGAATACTTGCTATGATATATTCTTGCCTCATCAGCGTTCTTACTTAATCATCTGTTTATGGTTAGCATTTGTGACAAGACATGTAGTTAGAGGATATTATCTGAACAGGTACATCTGATTTTTTATTACTTTTTCACAAGTTAGAAATTATTTTTTTTAAGCATACACTTAAAAAAAAAAACACAAACCAAATTAAAAGGGTCAACAGCTATCCTAATACAAGGAAATTCATCATTGCAAAAGCTGATTTATCTTTCGTTTTTAGATAAATATGCCAATTGCCAAAAGTTAATGGAGAATCAAATACATCTCATGTATAAAATGCATTTTTTTAAGACAGAATATGAAAGTCAAAATCAGAAGAAGACTCAAATAAACTTACAGAACCACTGGTTGAGTGATTACATTTCTGCCTCTTCTTTATTTTGCCTTATGCTAATATTTACTATATTGTGCAGCTGGTATTTACTGTAATATATATATATATAGATACAGATATTTCAAGTTAATAAATTTTGAGTATACTTATGCATTTCAAAGCTTTTGGTACAAGAGATGAACAACCTGTAATCTTTTCCACAGAGTTATCCTATGTTGAGATCACTGGTGTTTGGAGGATAATTCAGTGCACAAGTCTCTGTGGTAGTTTAGCAAACATTTTTTATTTTGCAACTCTGACTTTTTCACTTTCTTCATTGTGACATGGATTTAGAAGATATTCTGACCTTGTATGGAAAACTGGAATATTGGATATAACAGGACACCTAGAATCCATGCTGTAGTAGGAAGTCACTGATTCAACATCAGTGTGAGTTTTCGTGTGTTGCAATGCACTGCCATAACTGACTTTTAACATCAGTATCCTGCTGATATTATTTTCTACTGTGCATTTTGAGAATACTGGTACTAAAATTCACTGGATAGCATTATAAAGTGATGCGAATAAAGACCAAAATTTTCAAAAAACAGAGTACTGTTAATATGCTTACCAGTTACATTTGTATGCGGCACCATGCATGGATTATGTCTATTTTTCACACAGTGGGAGCGGTACATAATAAAGAGTGCGCATGTTTTTATGCATGCCCTCTTGCAAATATAGAGTTTCTGTTTGCATCCCTTCATGGAATTTGGTCCCAGATCCATAACTACATTTCACTTTTCTAAATGTCAGGCATTAACTTATTTTTAGTTATCAAGTATAAAGGGGGTGGGGGGGAAGTGTTTAATGGCAGTAATTTGTTTTTGAAGCTTATGTAATCCAAAAATGGACACAGAATTTGCATGCCAAGATTTAGTCCAAAGCAAAATCTCATGGATAATTTATGCAGCCCTACAAATACTAGGACTATAATGGCAGCAGTGAAAAGTTTCTAAGTACAATTGTACGAACAATGACCAATTACCACACAGTTTTACTACTTCAGTACAAAATAAATGCTCTACAACTATCAAATTTTAAAATGCCAAGGCAAATTTCTATTAATCCAAATGCAGCTTTCAGATGATATTGTAAGCTATAAAATACTTTCCGTAATTGTGGTAATTCTGAATTCTCCAGGAAGTTATGGTGTAGCTATTCAGAGAGCTTTTAAAGTGCTAAATCAAAGATACAAGCTCAACCTGCTGAATATACATTTCTGCTATTTGCTGCAGATTCTGAAAAACATTAAGCTTGAAATTACTGTTTCCAGCTCACTAAATCATCAGTAGAACCCTTTATTGACTATGCCCCACCTTTCTGTTGTCTATAAGGACAGCAGCCACATAAGAAAATGACAATATAACTATTGTGATAATTAAGAGATACACATCCAAAGGTCTACATTTTAATAATTACAAGGAATTAAATGTCCTTAAGGTTTTAAGGAAGACTAATGCCATATAATTGGCTATTTTTCATCAATCTAACTTCATGAATTTAAGTATAAATCTATGCTCTTCCAGCCATTATTGTCTTATGCAACTAAAGGTAAAACAGATATATAACTACAGAAAAGGATATGGGATCACTGTTGTGAGTGCTATTATCATACATATCAAGATGACAGTCAATGAAAACTGTTCATTTCAAGGTTATTATACTCTAGGAACACACACTCTTGTCTGAAACACCTTAAATCTTAGATGGAAATATAAAACTGGGAAATGATTAAAGAAAAGAAAGTACAAGAAAAGTATCTATGTTCTGAATCATATGTATGAACATATATTGCGGAAAACAGTGGCAAAAGGGAGAAAGAACTAGAGTGCCTAGTCCCCACAGATTGTACAGCATGCTGATTTTTAATTTGTGAGTATTCAAAAGGTCTGAACAAAAGTCCGCATATGATTGGACAACACAAATATAATATATATGATAAAGCCTGAGACAACTGAATTCAGTAGAAAAGGAAGTGGAATATAGTTGCATACGTGGTAGCATTAAAACTACTGGTACCACTTACACAATATTGCTATAACAAAAAATAACTAAATATTTTTAATATGTTTAGAAAACAGTTTGGTTGGTTGGTTTGGGTGTTTTTGTTTTTGTGTTGTTGTTGCTGTTGTTTGTTTGTTTGTTTGTTTTCCTGGCTTATCCACTGTGAAAATAGCATACAATATATAGGTTGTTTTTTTTAAATTGCTTGTGAAGTAATTAGATTAAACTCAATGTTTACTCAGTGAAACCTGTATTACTTTGAATTTGTCTATTTGTAAGTGCAATAGTGCAAACCAGGTCTATGTTCTGTATGACAGATGTAACAAAAATGATACTTTCAGAACATGCCCATTATACTTCCAGAATGACTACATCATTGTCACCAAGCATGCACATAGAAACACAGGGGAAAAGAAAAAAAAAAAAGGGAAAACCAAACCGAACCCAAACCCAAACAAAATTAAAAAAAAAACAAAACCAACAAACAAACAACAACACAAAAAGCCAACCCATAGGAAACCCACACATTGGGGAAAAAAAACCAACAAACAACCAAATAAAGCAAGAAAACTAAAAAAAAAAAAAAAAAAAAAAAAAAAGGGTGGGTGGGTGGTATTGTGGAAAGAAAGGAGAAAATAAACAAACAAGAGAACAGGTAGCCTGCAGTGCTCTTGGCCTTACTGCTCTCTACAACTACCTGAAGGGAGGTTGTAGACAGGCAGAGGTTGGTCTCTTCTCCCAGGCAGCCAGTACCAGAACAAGAGGACACAGTCTCAGGCTGTGCCAGGGGAGGTTTAGGTTGGATGTTAGGAAGAAGTTCTATACAGAGAGAGTGATTGCCCGTTGGAATGGGCTGCCCAGGGAGGTGGTGGAGTCACCAGCATTGGAGGTGTTCAGGAGGAGACTTGATGGGGTGCTTGGTGCCATGGTTTAGTTGTTTAGGTGGGTTGGATTGGTTGATGGGTTGGACATGATGATCTTGAAGGTCTCTTCCAACCTCTTTTCTATTCTATTCTATTCTATTCTATTCTATTCTATTCTATTCTATTCTATTCTTGCTCTTGCTACATCATAGGTCTTGCTACATCATTCTATAATGGTTGCCCTCCTGAGGAAACTAGTATCATTATTCCACTGGGCAACTGTAGGAGAAAGACTGTATCCTTACATATAAACTTTTAATTTTCTTTATATTTTAAAAATTAATGAAAAAACAGATATAGGTGGAAACCTATGTAATGTGAATGAAGCCTTGAAAACTTAGAAACGCAGTCTATAGATTCAGTGATATTAATATTCTCTAGAATTATACTAAAGCAGAAGAATAGGAGAAAAATAGCACATAATCATCACAAGTCTGTGTGTTTCTATGAGTGATTTGTATTTCTGGACCATAATTCATGACAAATTCTTTAGCTGTTCTTAATACAATCCTTTTACAATTTCATGACTCTTAATCAAATAATTCTAAATTAAGAAACAAAACCACAAACAAAGTGAGCTAAGTAATAACATGTTGCACTAAAGTTATATTTTTTTTTATGTCAAAATTCAAATGTCACCCTGCAAAATATTTTTTGTTATGAATGTGATTAATGTTAGACCTTTTCAAAGATGGAACATTGAAATGTGGCTTTGCAGAAACTTGCAGGGAAAGGTATTATTTGCTTCCAGCCTCCAAGTTCAGAATAGATCATCTTGAGGAAAGTAAATGGGAAAAATCAGTTAAACATAAAAAGATACACTTTAGGGAATTTGTATTGCAACCCTTGAGACAAATTAAAGGGTAATTGTACTTAAATATGTATTTTATTAATCAAACTATGCAAAATAATACAAACCACCAAATCGATGCATTTCACTTAATCCTACTACCATAGATGATTCTACAAGTACCCTGCAAAGATATATCACAATATCAGTTCATTACATACACCTACAGCAACACTGATCCTCTCAGTGTTTCATGGGGAGCCTCAGTCCAGCCTAGGGCCCACATCTAGAACTAGATCTGCTGCCCAAAGATTGCTGGCCTCTGTGCACTTCCATTCCAGGATGGCTACAATTTGATATTGGGGCTGTTCCTTATCAATCTACCAAGGGAAATTTTCCTCCTTTTCTGGAAGCTTTTCTATCTCTAACCTTCTTACTGCCAACCAGTTTGATCTCTTCTGCAATTGGGCTTTCTTGTCCTTCCTGCCAGATCATTCTTCAGACACAAATTACCGTTGCCAAGGAGTTTTTCCTCTGAGCAGTAATTTCCACTTTCTGCACCTTGTAGTGCAATTCGAGAAAGAAGGAAAAAGGAAAGTGTAGGAAGTCAAAAGAAATATTGCAATGAGAATAATGGACAGTTAGGTGTCTAAACAAGTGAACAAACAGCTAGAAAACAACGATACCAGCATATCACTATTTTCTCTTAGAATTCTTACATATTCACAGAAACTTCAAAGCCAGACACAGCCTTCCCTTATACATTACATTTGTGAGTCTTGAGAGGGGAAAGAACATGCTATGCCTGGTCTGTAGAACACTCTCTTGGGACATGGAAGGCCTGGGTTATTCTTGCTTTCCCTATCGTAGCATCCCTGAATTTGAAAATCTATTACAAATCCTCTCAGTTGGGTACTTTATTATAGGATTTATGAAATCAATTTAATGCTCTAATTAGTAGAAAATTTGACAAAGCATTTGTACATGTGTAAATTAACATGTTATTTTTACCCCATAGTTAGCTGAAAATCACCATCTCAGTCTAGCTGGTGTCACACTGAAGCTTTCATTATCCTATTAGGAACAATGCAAGAATCTGTCAAGTGCATCTTGAGCCCTCGACCTTACCAATGACCTGTCCCTCCTGCAGAGCCTCATACCTGTTCTGTAACTGCACTGGAGGCAGCTTGCTGCTCAAAGTAGCAGACTTTCTCCATTTATATTTCTTCTGTCGGGCAGAGACCTGCTCCCATTGGCCCTGCTCGTGTGGGTTACTGCAGGGAGGTTGAGAGTCTTGCTGCTGGGAAGGTATCAAACTCCCTGTTCCACTAAGTGTTACCCCCTGTACTGGTTTAGAAGAGGTTACCAGCATTGTGAGTACATTTGGAATCTGCCTGAGTCTCTGGGGAATATGTTCTCTTGTCAGCAGAGGCAATATACTACTCTTGGGTCTGGGTCCTAAAATTTTCCAAAGACTGATCTCTAACCATTTGTACTTTTTCCTGTACTCTGGGAGATATTGTTCAACTGAGCAACAAACCTGTATATAATATTTTCCTGAATTTGTATATAAGTTATACGAGTGGTGGGATTTCTAAATTAATAAAATAATTTATATTTTTATTAACTTCCTGCCTGCACCCCTTTATCCATAAAAATTTTCCATTCTTCGATCACTATTTTACATGCACTCCTTGCCCCTCAATTGCCTTAATATAATGCAATCTTTAAAAGTTGTACAGAAACTTCAAATGATGCAATAATTCTATTGGTTTCATGAGCAGGAACACCTAACTTCTGCTCTCTGGAGTTTGCATCTTTTTTCTTTTTTTTTTTCTCTTTTTTTTTTTTCCCTCCTTTTTTTTCACAAACCACCTGTCACAGAATGAGCTGCCATGAGAAAGACAAGCCAACACAGTCAATTTTTAGATTAAAATATTTGGGAGCTGGCAAAGAAAAGTGTTATAGATGGAGTTATGTAACCTGGAATTTATTTGACGTGTTGATACAAAGTCACTCTTTTAATTAGCATTTCTATTAACAATTTCATCAAAGACACCATGTGCTGCATACCCCTGAGATAGCTCAGTACCTCTGAGTTTTATGACCTTTTGGTGTCTTTTCTCACAGGAATAGAGAGTCTGAGCCAAATGTCAAAATTAGAACTCATGCTGCTTCTAGATCTATGGTTAAAATTAAGAAATCATTGGCCAATAATTTTAGCCATAGTGCTTTTCTGAGTGCTAACTCTATCAAATTGAAAAAAAAAAATAAATGCTATTTTTCTTCTTAGTGCATAAAAGTGGATTAAATCCAGCTTCTATTAAAAGCTGTCAGACATGAAACACAAATTCTCAGGACTTGGTAGTGAACCAAAATAGATGTCTTATCAGTTTCTCACTTGTATTACTCATGTGAGAGAAAAATATCACAGTGAAATGGAAACTAAAAGTAAGCATACCAGCATCAGAAAACATGCAACAAATTGTGACCATATGCTGACACAGAAGCAATTTCAATGTTAAATGTTCCTCATTGTGAATGTTCTGTTATGTGGTTTTCAGGCAGTTTGGCTTAATGACAGGCTTTTAAAACTAAAACAAATTTCTAATTTTCATAGAAAATATTAATGGGATCCATCTGTTTCAGAAAGGGCAATAAATAGTGTCTAAGGTGTCCAGCACAGATCTATGCATTTAATAGCAGATACCAAATTTTTTTCTAAGGTAAATCACACACTGCTTAAGTGCATTTGTCCTTCAATAATGAGTTGTAGGAATTTCTGTCAAATGTAAATGTAGCTATATCTAGAAATCCTCAAATTACTTAAAACAGTTGAACAGAGGTACAGAGGACAAAACTTGCAGATTCCTCTGCTGGTAGATCTGTTGACCACTTCTTTTCAGTGATGCAATTTATATCTTCTTCCCAGTGTGTCCTCAGAATTGACTTATATCTCTGTCACTTAAAGTGAATTGAGGAACAAGAGAAAAGATAAAGAACTGTTCAGCAGTTTAAGATCTTTTGTCTTTCACTAGAATAGAATAGAATAAACCAGGTTGGAAGAGACCTTCAAGATCATCGTGTCCAACCTATCACCCAACACAACCTAATCAACTAACCCATGTAACCAAGCACCCTGTCAAGTCTCCTCCTGAACACCTCCAGTGATGGCGACTCCACCACCTCCCCGGGCAGTCCATTCCAATGGGCAATCACTCTCTCTGTGTAAAACTTCCTCCTGACCTCCAGCCTGAACTTCCCCTGGTGCAGCCTGAGACTGTGTCCTCTTGTTCTGGTGCTGGCTGCCTGGCAGAAGAGACCAACCTCTGCCTGTTTACAACCCCCCTTCAGGTAGTTGTAGAGAGCAATAAGATCACCTCTGAGTCTCCTCCTCTCCAGGCTAAGCAACCCCAGCTCCCTCAGTCTCTCCTCATAGGGCTTGTGTTCCAAGCCCCTCACCAACTTCGTTGCCCTTCTCTGGACTCGTTCCAGCAAGTCAACATCTTTCCTAAACTGAGGGGCCCAGAACTGGACACAGTACTCGAGGTATGGCCTAACCAGTGCAGTGTACAGGGGCAGAATGACCTCCCTGCTCCTGCTGGCCACACTGTTCTTAATGCAGGCCAGGATGCCATTGGCCCTCCTGGCCACCTGGGCACACTGCAGGCTCATGTTCATCCTACCATCAACCAGCACGCCCAGGTCCCTCTCTGCCTGGCTGCTCTCCAGCCACTCTGACCCCAGCCTGTAGCACTGCATGGGGTTGTTGTGGCCAATGTGCAGAACCTGGCACTTGGATGTGTTAAATCTCATGCCATTGGACTCTGCCCATCTGTCCAGCCTGTCAAGGTCTTTCTGCAATGCCTCTCCACCCTCTAGCAGATCAACTCCTGTCCCCAGCTTGGTGTCATCAGCAAATTTACTGATGATAGACTCAATGCCCTCATCCAGATCATCAATAAAGATGTTAAAGAGGATGGGGCCCAGCACTGATCCCTGGGGGACTCTACTCCTGACTGGCCGCCAGCTGGATGTGACACCATTCACCACCACTCTCTGGGTTTGGCCATCCAGCCAGTTCCTAACCCAGCTCAGAGTGCTGCTGTCCAAGCCATGGGCTGACAGCTTGGCCAGGAGTTTGTTATGGGGGGGATCTTGGGTTTACTATATGATCCACATCATGTATATAAGCTTACCAAGTGATCCAAAATAGAAACAATGTGTTACTAGAAATGTGCTAGTAATCAAATCTCCCAGTGAGCTAATCAAGCTAATGCTTCAATAGGCTGGTGTCAGTTTTTAGGAAAAAAAATGTGGAAATAATGATGAGTGATTCATTTAGTAAAGAATTACAGAGTATTAATATGAATAATGACACTTTACTTCATTTTATGGAAAACAAGATTTTACGGACTGATTGCTTTCTGAGTCAAAATTACAAGTTTATTTAAGTGAATTACATTAAATAGCATTATAATTTTGAAGTGTTTGAGTTTTGTAACTGTCCTGTTCATATTTACAGCTGTCAGTTTTTCTGACACCCTAGTTTCCATGTTTATCACATTATAGCCAAATGATGGCTGTGTAAAGTCCTCCATGAGGTTATTATATCAGTACCAAAAGCTGGAACGCTCTGTGAGGTTTAGTTTTGGTTACTGCACATTTACCTGCATTGGTTTAACATAGTCTGCTATAAACAAGGCCCAGTCTCACAATCGAGAGTGTGTTATAAAAAAGCAACCCAAATCAAAAAGTGTTACGTTTAGAGCAATTCCGTGTTACGTTTAGACCAATTCCCTGAACCTGCACTGCAAACTCTCTTCCTCCTGCCTTCTAAGTGGGATAAAGTCAAAGAGGATCTGGGAGGCTCAAGCTTATCTATATGTTGCATCTCTTCCTTGATGGCCTTGGGTATCATGGGCCAACTGAGCTATAAATAATTCACCCTTACATTGCCAATGCAGATCCAGCTGAGATATTTCGGCCTTCGTAGCTTGATCTACCTGCTGGTTACTTCAATGTTCTTCATTGGCTTGACTCCTGGGTAAATGCGTGTCCATATGACGTGCTTTGATTTCCATGTTTTCTGACCAAGCAGCAATATCTTAGAATCATAGAATACTCTGGGTTGGAAGGAACCTCCAAAGGTCATCTCGTCCAACACCCTCTGCAGTAAACAGGGGCATCCTCAAATCAATCAAGTTGCCCAGAGCCCTGTCAAGTCTTACCTTGAATATCTCCAGGGACAGGGCCTCAACTACCTCCCTGGCCAACCTCTACCAGTGTTCCACTACCCTCATGGTAAAGCTTGTTTCTGACATCCAATCTAAATCTGCCCTTCTCTAGTTTGAAACTATTGTCCCTCATCCTATCACCACAGGCCTTCTTAAACAGTCTCTCTCCATCCATCTTGTAGGCCCCCTTCAGGTACTGGAAGGTCATTATTAGGCCTCCTCATCTCCAGGCTGAACAAACCTAGCTCCCTCAGCCTGCCTTCATAGCAGATGTGTTCCAACCCCCTCATCATTTTTGTGGCAGTCCTCTGGACCTGCTCCATGAGGTCCATGTCCTTCCTGTATTGAGGGCTCCAGACACAATAGTACTGAAAATTATTCTTCTAAGTCACTTGGTAGAGAGGACTCCACAATAAGGCTGTAGTCTGGGATACGCATTCTCCAGAAACCCATGACACCCAGAAAAGTCTGGGTTTCCTTTTTATTGGTGGGTGGAGACATAGCTGCAATTTATTACTGTGGATTAATTTTATTATTATAGAGAACCTAAGATTATGTCCTTAGTCTCACACTGCCTTGCCAGTATTTAACTACCTTTGTGGCAACTGTGTTAGACCCTTACCTAGTTGTGGTTTAAACCTAGTAGAGAGTTAAGCTCTGCAGAGGTTCTCAGTCACTGCCCCACACCATAATGAAGGAAGAAAATCAAAATGGTAAAAGTGAGAAAACTCATAGGTTGAAATAAAGATAGTTCAATAGGAAAAGCAAAAGCTGCAAAAGCAAGCAAAACAATTTACTACTTCCCATCAGCAGGCAGATGTTCAGCCACCTCAAGGAATGCAAGGCTCCATCAACATGATGTAGCTATCTGGGTCGATAGCTCCAAGCACCCCTCTTTCTTCTCCCACCTTTTATTACTGAGCACGACATCATACATATGATCTTGGGATACCCTTTTGGTCATTTGGGCTCAGTTGTCCCAGCTGTGTCCCTCCCCAGCTATTTATGCACTCCTTGCCTGGCAGAGCAGTGTGAGCAAAGGCGACCTTTATATTGTGCAATCACTACTCAGCAAGGGCTGAAGCATCCCTGTGCTATCAACACAGTACTGGTTACAAATTCAAACCAACACCACTGAAACTACTATGAAGAAAGCCAACTCTATTCCAGCAGAAACTGATAATATAGTGAATTGAAAGGCAAAAAGGAAAACAAAAGTAGCCACTAAGAAGGATAGCACTGCATTACTGATTGCTTTTTAAACAAGTTTTGTTGTTATATTTTTCTTAAATCTACAGAGTGTTAAGATATATTCCATAAAGAAAAATTGTATAGGAGATATTTTCTGTTTTCATTAGGAAGCTGGAGTGCTGTTTATTCATCACAGGGTTTTTTTTTTAATGTGAGTTTTACACTGAAAGTAATTGATTATTCCATAAATCCTTTTTTTTTCAGGGAATAGGTGAAATATATCTCATCGATACTTAGTTTTTAAATATTTTGATTTTTCAACTAGTCTTATGAAAATGTCATAATAATGTAAGAAGTTGCTGAAATACTGATTTAGCCTACTAAAGAATATATTTTAGTAAATTTTGACTGAGATTTTTTTTTTTTCTTGGATTACTTTCAAAATTAGAGCACAGTAAGAACACTGGGGACCTGACATAAACTGCATCTTCCTGGATTGTCTGTGTGCTCTGTGATAAATACACATCATTGCTGTCAACCAAAATTTTAGCCATGATAGTACAGAGTCACAGAATAATATAAACTGTTGAAGCGTGTAAACAACACCAACACAATATGTCTTAAAATGGGATTTAAAAATATCTTTGAAAATCAGTGTAAATTCTTTTGAAGATAAAGTCAGACACCAGTTGATGACACTTCCGGTTATGAGAGCTTTGCTTTTCATAGTACCAAATGTAATGATCAGATAACTGGAATGCAACAGTGCACTGAGCCCCTGTGATATGCTGTTATGCAGTAAATATATTGTGTACAGCTTTAAAACAGAATTCTGTCTTTTCTAAAGGAGAAAAAAAAAATCGTAGATCCTTTTCAGTTAAATTCAAAGTCAAAAAATTACAAATATAGTTATTTTATGTGCTATTATGGCAAACTCGGGAGCAGGAGCACAGTTGTGCTCAGTCAAATTGTAATTTTCAAACCAAAAGCAGCATTTCAAGCATTTCCACCTGCTTTGTGATCACATCCTATCTCTATGACTGTGTTGCAGTTGTGATGGTTTAGCCCACCTGCACCAACAAAAAGCTCAGCTGAGCCCATCTGGAGAAGCAAATGAAGCTGTATTTTACAAGCAATAATGGAATGCAATGAATATATAAAATATATACAGTATTTACAATATTATACAAAGATTTACAGGAAAGAAACAACACAAAAATGCTCCTTGGGAGGAGGATTCAACCTCAGGTTTTCCCCAACCTCTCTCCCTCCCCTTTCCCTCTAGTTAATTAGAAGAAAAAGAGAAAAGGAGAAAAATATTAGGGGAATTTCAGTTAGCTAAAAGCATTGTTAAAAAGTTAGTTTTGCTTATCTGAAGGTTTGCTAGATGAGAGGCCTCCCCCTCTGTCCAAGGGAAACATGCATGCCAAGAGAAAGACAGAAGCCAGAATGCCTGAGAGAAAGGAATGTGAGAGATATTTGCTATACTACATCTCACAATTGACCAATGAAATTAATTTAGAATTAATCTTTGTTTTCCTTTTTACACCCGGCTGTTCAGCTAGAAAATTTTGCAGCTATCTTTTAAAGGCACAGCCTAAACTGTCACAGACTGCTTCTCATCAGCAGACTATTTGTGGGTTGCCTGGGGATAGTCAATCTGTGTATGTTCAATGGTATGTGAACCTGTGAAGCATATTTGCCTAAAAACTTTTAAATACTCTAGGTAGTCTGCTTGAGTGTCTAAAGCTAGTCTAAGAGAATACAAAATGAATCTGTCCAGGGAGCTAACCTTGGAGCCTCAAGATGCTTTTTATGTAAAATATAAATCAGCCCATTTAATTCATTATTATTTATTTCCTTTCTGAACTACAATTAGTAAAACATTCTGGAGCTTTCTCCTTGCTGTTTCCTCTACTTGTTTGAGTGAATTTCATCACATTTAAATGAACTTGATTCCAGATATGTCCTTATTTTCATGTGCAAATTATGTTCCCACCTTGAAAGGTGACATAATAATGTCTTTAAACTTATGTATTTCAAACTGATTGTATTTTGGTTTTTTTTTTTCTTTTTCAGTCTTCCTACTTATATCTCACTGCAGCCCCCAGGGAGCTGTGCCTTTTCCTTGCATTTCAAGTTTTATCTCGAAGACAGGTAGAAGGAAGCAGCCTTTCTTCATTAATACTCACACATTTCTAATCTGTCACAGATTGTATTTTATTTATTTATTTGTTTATTATTCTGCTGCCTGAGCAATTTAAAAACACCGGTTGCAATCTGTGAACTTCCCAGACCTGAATAACTTAATCATGTTTCGTCATCACATCAGTTCAACAGTTAAGTAATTTTTTTCACAACTTCTCACAATATTTAGTATTTTGTTATAGATGCCTATCCATATAGTATTTATGTTAGTTAGCCTCTTTTCAATTTCCTTTTAAATGTGTCTGCATTTCCTTGAATGTTTGATTCATTTTTTGTATTATTCTGATTTGGCGTTAAACATTTCAATAACTGTGAATTCCTATGTTTCTGAGTAATTTTAGGCAGAAAGAAATATTTATTGTATGAATAACTAATAAATATTCTATTAAGTATATTAGATATTAGAGTATCACATAATACACATTGAACAATGCTAAAAGAATAAATCTATTAAAAATAATCAACAAGTGCAAATATGAGATCAGTGATGCTAGAAACAGAAACATTACACCTTTCAGGAAAGAGATCACATTACAAAGTCATTACTGAAATAGCTTTGTGACCTAAACATGATGTACTTTTTGTTGTAGTAACACAAACCAGGAATTTAGATTTCATGTTTTTAAATGCTACCACAGAGAACTTAATAGGCTTTGTCAAGTTAATGTTTGCATCATGTTCCAACCTGTAGGAAATGGCTATAACATCATGGTGTTGCAGTCCTAGAAATTTCATGGTAACATCAAACTTCACAGTCATGTGACAAATCTCAAAACATTGGAGTCAGTTGTATTAAGAATGGTGATAAATATTGCATAAATTGCTGTGTTAAACTGTGTGGTTGTTTTTATGTTTGGTTTTTGGTTTGTTTTTTTCTGTGTGTATTTCAATCACCTATGAAGGTCTATCATGTGATGCACCTCCAAAAACTACTTCAGACTCTGAATTCACAGCTTAGTAGCTAAAATAGCTAAGATATTTCTGGAAGTAAAGCATGTGGAAATATATTTATTGGTAGTTTTTAATTTGAAAATACTATAGATAAGAACTCTGTGTGAGATTTATAATTTCTGAAGTTAAGATAGTATTGACTGTTGTTAGCCTTCTGTTTCTTTACACTCATGACTGAAAATTAGATACAACATTGAAATACTATCACACCTGACTTTTTGACAGAAATAAGTAGCCTCAACATTACTATGAAAAACACAGTAAAAGTTAAAACTCTAGAAATAAAAGATATACTACTTTATCATCTTAAACTTGGAATACAAACTTAAGAGCTTTTATTTCATCTTCACTTTAGTGCACCAGCATCTTGGTAATAATAAAGATGTCTAACTACATACAACATCAGAGCAATAAATAACAGAAAATCTCAGCTCCTCTCAAATACTAAGGTTAATGATGCAAGAAAATAGTTTCTGATACTGCTTTCCGTACATGCAGCGCAGGAACACATTCTCACTTCTTCTGGGAATACTATTGTTAGAAATAAAGGGTAATAAGGTGAGAAATTAATAAAAAATATGCATTATTTATTTATTAATTTGGCTCTGCCTCCCACATAACATAATATAACCTTTATAACATAAGTTATAAAGGTTCTAAAGGTTCAGTATTCGGTTGAGAATTTATCTTCACAATAGGAATAGTTACAAATAGTTTGAGAACAGTATTTGAAAAGAATAATCCAAAAGCAGTAAATATTCCCCACTAACAAAAGGAAGTAAGTTCCCAGAGACTTTAGGAATACATCAATTACCGTGCTCCTTGTTGATTGCGTGAATTTATCCTTTTTGTCTCTTTTTATCAGAAAATTCTCCTGAACTGCTGCTGCTTCTTATAATTCCTGTGTTTGGGGGTAAAGACCCAAGAGAGAAGAGCTTGTGTTCTGCAGCTCGCCCATTTTCATACAATCCAATCTAATTTTTGTTGTGCATTACCACCAAGCATGTCCAAAGCCAAAAAGGGCCAGAAACTGATAACCATCAGTTCTCTGCCTAAATGACGCCCAGACTTGCCCCAGGTCTGTGCCTGGCATGTGGCTTGGGGGAAGGGCCCATGTGAGTTCACCAATCCACAGGCCTGGGAGAGGGAGGTATCTCCCCTGGCTCCCTTCATCCCAGCTTCTCTGTTTCCCTCACATGCCATCTTCATGGGAGTGGGGGGAAGGGGGCAGGGTTTTGGATGTACTGCCACAGGTATCCAGCCTACTGGCTGTCACTAGTGAACTTGCCATACACCACTCACACTTGAATATAAACAAAGGGATATAAATTTTTGCTTTTTATACTTTCTTAGAAAGATGAATCTTTCCTTGTAGGCACAAGATTTCCTAAATATCCACATGCATGCCAGAGTCAGTATTAGGAGCTAGTACTAACCTTTACAACATTCACAGTGAAGAATAAAAATTGTGGAAGAGGAGGAATAAAGCAATTTTATACTTCTCTTATTTTCAGATTTTGTTTACAGTCCTTTATATGGTACAAGTTAAATTAGAAACATAAGGATCCATATGCCACAAGGCCTTGTTTATCCATTCTTAGACTGAGAAGAATAAAATCAGGAAAACCACACAGGTTAAAATAACAGCGTATTGGGTGCAGATGTGAAGGTGGTGGTGGTGGAAGGTTGCAAGAGTGGCCTCCTGGGAGAGGCAGTGGGGGCAAAGGAACAAAGATGAGCTGTTGAGCCTGGGAAGGGTGAAGAGTAAAGATACAAATAAACCTTTAGAATAAACCTTTATTAGAATAAACCAAACCAGGTTGGAAGAGACCTTCAAGATCATCGTGTCCAACCTATCAACCAATCCAACCCACCCAAACAGCTAACACATGGCACCAAGTGCCCCATCAAGTCTCCTCCTGAACACCTTCAATGACGGCGACTCCACCACCTCCCCGGGCAGCCCATTCCATAGCGCAATCACTCTTTCTGTATAGAACTTCTTCCTAACATCCAACCTGAACCTCCCCTGGTGCAGCCTGAGACTGTGTCCTCTTGTTCTGGTACTGGCTGCCTGGGAGAAGAGACCATCATCTGCCTGTCTACAACCTCCCTTCAGGTAGTTGTAGAGAGTGATAAGGTCACCCCTGAGTCTCCTCTTCTCCAGGCTGAACAACACCAGCTCCCTCAGTCTTTCCTCATAGGGAATGTTATTTTACCCATCTTTTCTCCCTGTCCAAATATACTATAATTGACTATTAATTAAATTTATTTTCCCCAAGTCAAATCTGTTTATCCAAAGAGGTCAACTGGTGTCTTGGTCCAAAGAAGGAAAGAGACTTAGCTCTTTTGAATATTCCTGTGTTATGAAATTAGAGGCACAAAGGAGGCCAAAATATCAACAGAGAGTCTATTTATTAACATAAAAAAGTGGATGGAACAGAAGGAGTGAGAGAGAGGGAGAAATACGGAAATAGAAATAGGGAGAAGAGTGAGAGAGCAGGAAAGTGAGCATATTACCATCAGTCAGAGGTGGAGAGAGAGAAAGTTTTCAGAGTCCAAGTTCTTTTGTGTTGCCCTGTGATGTTTCCAGTGTGCAGTGTCATCTTCTTTCTTCTCCTCTGCCAGTATCGCTTGAGTCTTTTTATACAGTTTTTAGTCCTTAGGTATGTGTCCAGGTATTGCTCCCTAGGAAAACTTCCTGTGTATTCCTTGTGTTTGTACAGGGGTCAGGAAGAAGGGGGGGGCCTCTGCCTCCTCCTTCTCCATTTACCTGCCCTCACACATAGTACACGTCAGGGGCCAGGTGCTGAATCCATTGTCTCACCATCCTCCCTTTCTGGGGTACCTGATGGGTGGAGATGATCTTGTCTTATGAATATTCCAGAAAGCAGTGGTGTCTGCCCATTATTTCCAGGGCAGCTGCAGTCTGGTGAGCAATCTTTATCCTTTGTTGGGACAACTGCAGTCCGGTGAGCAACCTTTATACTTTGTTGGGGCACATCTCAGTTCATGACACAATCACAAGGTGATTTGCATCCCAGATTTGTAGACAGGATTCCTACAGGATTCCTAAAACTGGTAGGCAATTTCAGCATACAAAACCACAGAATGAAAGAATTATAGGGATTGAAAGGGACCTCTGAAGAGTATCTAGTCGAACACTCTCATGTCCATGACCTTTCCTATCCTTTTTTCTTCCCTATGATGAGAAAAGGAGGGGAATAAATGTCTGTATTGGAATTTGGTTGTTAGCCAAAATGCACCACAAACAACTAAAATGTCTTTGTTTTCTTGTGTATAGAACTATATGTCAGCTGTGAAATCCTTGTATATCAACCAATAAATAACAATACACAATTAATAATTATTTTTAAGTTGCATGAAGTTAATCTATAATTTAACACAATGTTATTAAAACATACATGTTTTGCACTACTGAAACTCTTCCAAATGCATCTTTATTTTTATAATATGAATATTAAAGATAACATTGCAATATTACACCTTTTAATTATTTTAAAAATTGCATTAAAATATGGTGTTCAATTCACAAACATGAGCTGGAACAATTTCTGGCCTATTAATTTAAGAACAACTTTACAGAGAAACTCATTTCAAATAAATTTTAATTAACTAGTGAACTGAATTATGTGAGTTGCTGTAAGTCTCTATGTAGTGGACAGGGAATGATAAGCACCTTTGAAAGGTAATTCAACTCACTCTAAATACACCTTTTGGCAGCTAACATCAAGTGAGATTAACCCTCCCATGCCCCCAAATGAGATTTTTCTGAAGAGATGCACTACATATTAATATTTTATAATCAATATTCTGCTAAATTCACTTGGGTAGGACCGTGACATAAATGCTTCATAATACATCTACTGTTAGTGAAAGGAAAGGAAACAGACAAAAATGATGATAGATATTTGTTACTCAATAGTCCATCATGGAGACATCTATTATAAAGATACATATATTAAGCATATATATTCTTTTGTTGTGTTCATTGTCAGAAATGTGCTGCATAGAACTGAGGATTGCAGTTCATCTCTCAGAATGATACAGGTAATAATGTTGATTTGGTTGTTTCATTTTTTGTTTTTTTCCTTTTTGCAATGAATTAAAAACACAGTAAAAGTTTACAGCTGGAGCCAGGGTTGGGTGTATATATGTGATGGGTTGAAAAGTCCCCCCCAAAATTAAATTTTCCAGACCAGCTCAGTTGGAAGCAAAGGAAAAATGCATTTACAAGCAAAACTGCAATCCACAATGAAATGCAATGAATATGTAAAAATATACAATATTTACAGGTATCCACAATTAATAAATAGCACAAGGAACCCCCTGGCCAAAGACCAGGGGAAGACAATAGCTTCTCCCCTTACCTGTTCCCCCTCCCTGCCCCGTATACAAAAGGGAGAAGAAAAAGCATCAGAAGTGATAAACTCAGCCAAAACAATGCAGCCAAGGTCTAGGAGAAGCAAGTTAATATATCCCAGGACGAAGAGGCGAGAAGAGATATTGTTTACGTTAGTAGCCTAAACCCATTATCTTTCCAATGTGATTGTTTAAAATCCATCATAATTTTCCCTTTTACACCCAATAGTGATTTATTTACATTTTTACTACTCTCTGTTCAATATCTGTGAAAAATTTTTAAAGGCATAGCCTAAAACTACCACAAAAGTAAAGATGTTAAACATGTTCCTGAGATTAAAAAATTCGGGCAAAAGAGATCCTTGAAAATTTTTCTCTGAGGTATCAGAACATCTCCACTATTCTCCAATTACCCTGGACAAACCAGGACAACTGGGACATTTCCTGGATTCCCTGTACAGGCAAACATTTTTGTAATTTTTCCTTACTCTGCATACTTAAAAAAAAAATAATCTAAAACTCTCCTAAAATATACAAAATAGAGAATGAAAACACATCTGTCCTTATCAAAGTTGTAGGAATCTGAGTAAGTATGCATTATGGTATAAATTTAAGGAGAGGGGGAGCATATTTAATTCAATTTTTATGTAAAACTAAAGATATTACCTGAGGCACTCCACATGACAAACTAACATTCTAGCTCTTTGAAGGTAACTCATTAACTTATTCTTCATTTTTCCATACTAAATTTTTGGTTTTACTGCCTGATTTAAATGTCTGCTTCTTTGTGTGCCTTTAATACGTTATTCAAGGTACCTGGCTTTCAAGTGAGTATACTAGGGCTCATCCTAAAATAGATAGCTAAAATAGGCCAAATTAAATGGAAGGCTAAAATGCCAACTCAGGTGGGGATTTCAGTACTGTAGGATAGTAGAGTTCAGTGAGGTGAATCCCACTAGTGGTGTACTATTTTTGGGGTGTTCTATAGCTTATAGATGTATATAATTACCAGTGTGCATGTGTGTCTGTATGTGCAATCAAGGAGCCTTTCATCAATTTCATTGCTGCTTCTCTCTTGAATATCTACAAAGATAAAAGAAATTTAGGTTACTGAGCATGTGGAAAAATTGGCATGTATATAATTGAAGTAAATATATCCCAAAAAAGTGAAAATTCAAAGCAAAATATTGAGGTAAGATATTAAGGCACTATTTAACTATTTACCAGTCAAATTCTTTAAAAATTTTAAACTACTTCATAGTTTATCCTAATGCTGACAGAAGTATTATATGATAAAATTTGAAATTTGAGGTTTGCTTGATGTATTTCATATATATATAAGAGACATAAGTGTATAGCTTAGTGGTCCAGTGAGAAAAGATGGTTTGTATTTGGCTTTTGGAGGTAATTGACTAAATGAGTAAAAAAATCTAAAATCTGTAATAGAAAGATACATACAGTTTTCCTCTGAGGAAAGAAAGAGATCAACAGTCTTTCTCTGCTACTGAAAATGCTGTGAAGAAAGAAGGACTAATCAGGGAGATGCCTGTTTTTTTTTGGACTATATTGTTATATGAGTAAGCTCAAAAATACCTCATATGTACTTTTCTGAAAGTTGAAGAAGTATATGGTTAATATTTTTGTTCTGGTTATAGTGTTATTAAGACTAAAACAGAAAAGTCTCATGATTACATAAGCTGAATTTTTACACATGCATTTTCTAATTTCTGTCTGGGTTCTTTGTAGTTATGGACATAATTCAAGTGATCTCAGTTATTTTCAGTATTCTGTATTCCTAAGGTTGGAAGAGACCTCAAAGATCATCGAGTCCAACCTGTCACCACAGACCTCACAACTAAAGTAGGGAGGACACTACTGCCGACTCCAGGCTTGAACTCAAGACCTTCCCATTAAGGGTCTTAGGCGCTACCAACTGAGCCACCTGATATGAGATCAACAGGTATAACATTTCTCAAGAATGGCAGTGCCAGGAAAATGTAGCATACCATCATCATCCTGAGTGTTTCACCAGAGGAATATGATTTTCATGTAAGATAGTTTGATATAAAATAACTTTTATGGAAGTAATCTTTTAGTTGACACTATGGGAATAAAATGACAAGATGAACAGTGTCTCTTTTATCTTGAAAGACACATGGTGGAGCATCCTATGCAATCATTGAAATGCCTAAAGGTCAACTCAATCAAATACCAAAGGCATAAGTAATTCATGCTTCAAATGACTCAGAAGCTATACCTATTCAGGTGTCTGTAGTTTTCACAGACATATGTCATGATCTGAAAGGTCTGGTTAATTACTAGCAAAAACGGGGGTGTTTCAACCTATGCTCAAAATAGGTAGACAGCAGCAAAACAAAACAACAAACCAAATAAAAATATCCACATTTAAAAACTCCAAAGAGCTGCTTTTCATTCCACCTGAAAAAATAAAATCCAACCAATGATTATTTTGCTTTCAGGGATTTATGTAAGTGGATCTTCTGTGAAATTAAATTTCTCTTGGAGTTTTTATATTTGAGCTAGAAGGTAATGTTATTCTAATCTTTCTGCTTCTGTAGAGAGCCTGGCAAATAAGAGTCTGTTTATGTTCTTATTTACAAATAAATCTTAAATCACCTGGAATTGGCTGGATGATGGAAAGCCATGTTAATGAAGGAATAATTTGCTGCATGTAGAAAAGAAAAAAAAAAAAAAAAGAAAAGTAAATAGTTTGTTTAACTAGTTATGCACATGTTGAAAACCCCCCTTCCAGAGCAGGATCACCTACACCAGATCACAGAGGAATGCATGCAGGAGGATTTTCAGTATGTCCAGAGAAGGAGACTCCACAACCCCCCTTGGCAGTCTATTCTAGTGTTCCATCACCATCACAGTGAACAAATCTTTCCTCATATTTACATGGAACTTCTTAGGCCTCCACTTCCACCCATTGCTCCTTGTCCTGTCAGCGGCCATCACCAAGAAGAGCCTGGCTCCATCCTCTTGGCAGTCACCCTTTACATATCTATAAACATTAGAGAGGTCATCCCTTAGTCTCCTCCAAACTAGAGACCCAGTTGCCTCAGTCTGTCCTCATAAGGAAGATGTTTTAAAAAATGTTCCTTGTAAGGAAGATGTTTAAAAAGAGGTACTTTTTTTTCTATAATATTTGGATCCATGATAATAATAATTCAGTAGTAATTAGAGTGCTATTATATTAGTGGGACTATAATAGATATCAAGAGAACACAGTCTCAGGCTGTGCCAGGGGAGGTTTAGGCTGGATGTTAGGAAGAAGTTCTATACAGAGAGAGTGATTGCCCATTGGAATGGGCTTCCCGAGGAGGTGGTGGAGTCACCCTCATTGGAGGTGTTCAGGAGGAGACTTGATGGGGTGCTTGGTGCCATGGTTTAATTGATTAGGTGGGTTGGATTGGTTGATGGGTTGGACACGATGATCTTGAAGGTCTTTTCCAACCTGGTCTATTCTATTCTATTCTATTCTATTCTATTCTATTCTATAAATATTTTTGTAACTCACATATGTTGCATGGGATCATCTGGTAATAATTATTAAATTTGATTGCAAGAAGAAACAAGTCAAGAGAAAAAAAATCAGAAAATCTTTAATTTGCTGTATTACTTCAATGGAGGCAGTTTAATGTATTGTATATAACACAAGGGAGTCAGTGAAGAGAGACCAGTACACAAAATTATGACACTTATGTTTGTACTTGTGGTTTTCTTTCCAGTACCTGAAAATACATATTTTAGTGTCAGTTGCTAAATTATCTTCTTTTTTTTTAACTCTCTAAACCAAAACATTTCCTCAAAAAGTCAAACTTCTATTTAATTTTATTTTTTTAATTATTATTCTGTTTTCAGAAGCTTCTGCTATTTTGTAATTCTCTGTATTGTTCCTTCATGCCTCTGAAAAAGGACATGATGAACCTGGGAAAAGGAAAAATAGATCACTCTAAGATATATTTAAAAAAAAAAAACAAAAAACAAACAAAAAAAAACCCAAAACAAAACAGAGAGAAAGAGGAATAGTTAAGTGAGTGGACTGATGAGGAAGAAAGAGAGACCTCATGGGTGTTGTGTATGTTTGTCTGAGGAAAATTGCATGTTTTTGAGAAGCTGAAGTGAAGGATTGAAGAGCTTAATAGAAGCAAAATATTTAATGAAGAGTTGAATATATGGGAAAGAAAATCACTTAAAAGAAATAATGAAGAGCTGAAAAGGGAGAGGATATGTGTCTAAATGACAGTCAACATTGGTTTGTGATCATGAAGATAAAATATGAAGTCAAGGTCTTACCTCATGCCTTATTGTCAGGAAAAAAAAAAAAAAAAAAAAGATGTCTTAAATTAGAAATTGCTGCAAGGGAAAAATTGTGGTTCAAAATTATGTGTATTTGGCCATTTCTGGTTCACTGAAGAAGATATTTAGATAATAGATATCTCAGTGGTTTGACTGTATTTCACCCAAGGATAAAAAGAAGGTAATTTTTTTGCAGATTGTTATTTCTCAGTTGTTAAAAATTTAACTACTACTACTACTGGCCTCTTCTGTCTCAAAACAAGCTTAATATTATGAGGTAGTTTATTTATTTATTCTTTGTGAAGTTAAGTCAAATCTATCAAAGAATTTTTTTTTTTTTTCCCCTACAGCATGGAATATTTTGGAAAAAAAGAATGTACGAGGAAATAGTCTTTCATTCATCAAGTTTTAAAGACATTGATTGTGGGAGGAATAATTACTTCTATCTCAATTCCATAATTCTATTACAAGTTGTTAAGAATGCAAATATTTTAATTTCAAAATAGTGGCCATTAATTTCTATTTCCTGGTCAAATTCCTGTGCAATAGAAAATGACTTTGCTTGCTCTTCCTAAACTAAAACATTTCTGAGAATTATTCTTGTGCTTTACCATCATGATGTTTCTGGTATCTTTTCAACACTCATTCATCTCTTTTTCCTGCAAGATAAGGAGCATATTAATGTCTGTGGGTTTTTCTGTTTTGTTTCATTTGTTTTATGTGAAAAATAATGCATATGTTACTCTGTGCAACCATCAACACTCCTCAAGAGATTAATTCCTATTAATTATTAGTTTATCATTATCTGAGGGAAAAAAAATATGCATAATGTCTCATTGTTACATGGTGCATTAATGCAATAATTCTAGTTTATTTACAATTTTCTATTATAATTTTACCATAGCCACAAGGTTCTTGCTTAGAATTTTTTTGTGTGTGAACATTATTTTTTCTCATTTAGTGTACATTATCTTTCCCTTATCAAATACTTCAGAAACAGTACATGCTGTAAAATGCATGGATACTGCACTGATTTATAAAATCATCTCAGGATTAATTTTCTCATTGTTTTTATTAATGTAATATATATCATTTCCTCTTTCTTGGAGAAGATAGCAAAAGGATTTCTATGTTTTATTACAGGTGTTCCACTGCAAAATCACTTGAATTTGTCATGTTGCATAATGGTATTTACACATCTGCAGGAAAATTGTAAAAAACATCTTTGTTTAGTAATTATGTTTTGAATTTTCTTCCCTTTTGTGAATCTGAAAGTGCATAACTCTTAAAGGAGATTCCATCATTTATCTTCAGGGAGAAAACTTTGAAAGCACTTTACAAAATGTGCAGGCCTACTTAGTACCACACAAGACCTCCACTGCCATAGACAGAAAGCTAGAAATCAGATAGACAATCTCACATGCTTCCTGTGTGCCAACATTTTGGTTGTTTGGTGGTCCTGATTACCAAATGTCTAATATTTATCCTATTGAAATCATGGATAAAACTTCATTGACCCTTTCAGTTGAATTACCTCACCTAATGACCAGTTCTGAACATGTGTATATACACATTGGAATTATATATACACATAAACCCATATATTTCTTGGGAAATGTTAACAGAATCTATTACTGCTCAATTCCAAGAGGTATGGGAAGGTCAGCTGCTATACAAAGTGCATCAAATCTTGTCTCAGTTTTAATATAGTCATTAATTAGATTCATTTTACACATATGTTCCCAAATATCCAAAAATGGGTATTTTAATTATTTCAATAGGTTTGCAACTTTCTCTTTCAAAACAGCATCATCATTCTGAATAACCTTTCAGTACTCAGTTTAACCATTCTGAACAATCATTTTAAGAGAATAACATTAAAAGAAAAGAAACATGCTGTTTCCAAATAACCTTTAAACCTAGACAAGCTTAAATTGCTTGTAGTCGCAAAATCCTTTTTCTTCCCCCTTTTTTCTTTTGGTTTTATCTATGCCAAGTCTTTGCAGTGCTCTCTGGTATCTGCTTTAAATCTGTGGATATTTGATCATCCTGTTTGTAGAGATTTTTTGTTTATTTTATTTTTCTCTTCCATTACTAACATTTTAACAACTCCTTGAAGGGAGGTTGTAGCCATATGGGGGTTGGTCTCTTCTCCCAGGCAACCAGCACCAGAACAAGAGGAAACAGTCTCAAGCTGCACCAGGGGTGGTTTAGGCTGGATGTTAGGAAGAAGTTCTTAATAGACAGAGTGATTGCCCATTGGAATGGGCTGCCTAGGGAGATGGTAGAGTCACCATCACTGGAGGTGTTTAAGAAGATACTGGATGGGGTGCTTGGTGCCATGGTTTACTTGATTAGATAGTGTTGGATGATAGGTTGGACTCGATGACCTGAAAGGTCTTTTCCAACCTGGTTAATGCTATTCTATTCTATTCTATTCTATTCTATTCTATTCTATTCTATTCTATTCTAGTCTAGTCTATTCTAGTCTAGTCTAGTCTAGTCTATTCTAGTCTATTCTAGTCTAGTCTAACATGATTCTCAAATTAAACTAGAAATCTCTGTTATTCTTTGGGTTTAAATCTCATCACTTTGTTGGGATTGTTTCCCATTATAATTTTACTACATATATGTTCCTTTATTTTTTACAGAAAGAGAATTGCTGTTGAATTTGGGTTTTTTTAAGTCCTATAAAAGTCTCCAGGTGCTTAAGGCAATATCAAAGAAGCTTGTGTTTATGCTCAGAAGCTTCCTTAACATAGCAGAAGAAAATCAAAACATAAAGTTACAGACAACATATTAAAGCAATTCTACAACAAGGCATACTGGGAAAAAAGTATCCTCTAGAAGACCATTAAGGATGCTTATGAAAACAAGGAGTGAGGTAACCAGATTTCTTTTTATCCTTTTCTGGTGAACAAATCTTGTTTTTAACATATCTCACAAATGCAACAAGTATAAAAGTAAAACATTAGCAGAAACAATGACACCATCAGTCTAACCTAAGGCAATCACATCTGGAATCAACTTCTTAAAGAAAAAATGGGGCAAAAATCTAGCCTAGAATCAAATATGTCTGTAAAGCATGCATCTCTGCACTAAAAGGCATGTAATAATTATATAAATAAACCAATAGCAACAAAATCTGCAAATGTATTTGAAAATTGGCTGGTTCCTTTTACACAACGCTGTGTCGTAATTTTATTGTGCGTGCATAATTGTACTGTGCATGCATTTTTATAAGAAAACTATACTTATTAATATTCCAGAGATTCTATTAATAATCAGTGCAGATCTTTACTTTTCTTATGGTAACAGAATACTATTTTATTGCATGTGTATCAGATATTTTTAGAAACTTTCTTCCTACTGCAATGAAGAAAATGAATGTCATCCAAAAAAGTTGGGGAAGATGACTTTGTACATTTCTTTTTTAAAATTTCCTATTCATGTCCTGTTTCTTAATGAGGATTTGGAAAAACTAGGCAAGGAAAAAGAAGAGGGAAAAAAAGAAAAAGAAACTAACTCTTAGAGAAAACAACCCTGAAATTAGAGAATATTCATTCTGGTGCAATTTGGTGGTAAAAAGAGAGACAAGTATAGTGAGAAAGAAATCTGGTGAAAATTCCCAAAATACTGACCTTAAAAAAAAAAATAAAAAATTTAAAAAATTAAAAAACACCAAACACAACTCAACAAACCAAACCAACCAAGCAAACAAACCCCACCAGAAACAACACAAATGTTTCTAATAAAATTTGATCAAGAAAAAACAGTGGCAAGTTTTCACTGAGTGCCTACACAAACTTCAAATGGAAAACAGTTATGACCCTTTTAACCACCTAATCACAATTTCATCTACCCTAGTTCCATTACATTTAACTGCTGTCTTGAGCTATATTTATGACCTCTGCTAATGTGTTATATGCATACCATTTGTTTTACTGAACTCAGACATATTCATGAAGAAGAAGGTGGAAATGTTAATAAGAAAAAAAAAATTAGTAGTCAAAAATAATATAAAGACAGTAAGAGTGACACAGAAGAAAATCAATTCGTTGAAATTGGATGGGTAATGAGAGGGAGAGAGACACAGAATCATAGAATCATTGAATCAGTAAGGTTGGAAGAGACCTCAAAGATCATAAAGTCCAACCTGTCACCCAGGACCTCATGACTACTAAACCATGGCACAAAGTGCCACATCATGCTATGGGAACACTTGTTAACAGTACATCACTGTCAGAGTTAATAGATTTCAAAGTCAATGTAAAACCCTGAACAGAATAAAAATCTTTTGTGTGAGATGTCTTGAAATATTATAAACTTTACCCTAAATACACTATTTACTACTGGTGTGTTTTAGAAGTTGAAAAAGGCTGTCTTGTTCACACTCTTGATAGAGCTAGCATTAGTGGCAGAAATGGTCAAACGACAAATAATAGCTACAGGGTCTCATTTTTAAAAACAGGTAAGAAAATAAGATTTGCTCTATTTTTTTGTTATTATTCCAGCAACAGAAAATTATCTGTGTTTACTGGCAGTCAGTGACTTATAGTTGAAAGAAAATGAATAAATGACACAGAATGTCTTGGTTATGGCAGGGATTATTTGTTTGTTTGGGTTTGTTGTTTGATTTTTTCATTTGGTTCATTGCTTCTTTTTATAGATGTAGGTGGATGAATAGAATAGAACAGAATAGAATAAACCAGGTTGGAAGAGACCTTTGAGATCATTGAGTTCAACCTAATAACCAACATTATCTAATCAAGTAAACCATGGCACCAAGCACCCCATCCAGTATCTTCCTAAACACCTCCAGTGATAGTGACTCCACCACCGCCCTGGGGAGACCATTCCAATGTCCAATCATTCTTTCTATGAAGATCTTCTTCCTAACCTCCAGCCTAAACCTCACCTGGTGCAGCTTGAGACTGTATCCTCTTGTTCTGGTGCCGGTTGCCTGGGAGAAGAGACCAACCCCCACCTGGCTACAACCTCCCCATGTGGCCAATGTGCAGAACCTGACACTTAGATGTGTAAAATCTCATGCCCTTGGACTCTGCTCATCTGTCCAGCCTGTCAAGGTCCCTCTGCAGAGCTTTCCTACCCTCTAACAGATCAACTCCTGCCCCCAACTTGGTGTCATCTGCAAATTTACTGATGACTGACCCAATCCCCTCATCCAGATCATCAATAAAGATATTAAAGAGAATGGGGCCCAGCACTGATCCTTGGGGGACACGACTGGCTGCCAGCTGGATGTGGCGCCATTCACCACCACTCTCTGGTCTCAGCCCTCCAGCCAGTTTCTAACCCAGTGTGGAGTGCTGCTGTCCAAGCCACGGGCTGACATCTTGATTAGGAGTTTGCTGTGGGGGATGGTGTCAAAGGCCTTGCTGAAGTCGAGGTAGACTACATCCACAGCCTTCCCCACATCCACCAGGTGGGTGGATCAAGTTTATGAGGCAAGACCTGCCCTTCCTAAATCCATGCTGGCTGCACCTGATCCTTTGGCCATCCTGTAAGTGCTGTGTGATTGCACTCAGGATGACCTGTTCCATAATCTTGCCTGGCACTGAGGTCAGGCTGACAGGCCTGAAATTCCCTGGCTCATCCAACTAGCCCTTCTTGTGGATGGGCACCACGTTGGCCAGCTTCCAGTCCTCTGGGACCTCTCCAGTGAGCCAGGACTGTTGAAAAATGATAGAGAGCAGCTTGGGCAGCTCATCTGCCAGCTCTCTCAGCACACTAGGATGGATCCCATCTGGTCCCATGGACTTGTGGGGATCCAAGTGGCTAAAGAAGTCTCTATCTTCTTCCTCCTGCATCACAGGGGAGATATACTGCTCCCTGACTCCATCTGCCAGCTCAGGAGGTCAGATGGCCAGAAGACAACATATCCTGCTATTAAATTTTGAGGCAAAGGTGTTAAGTTCCTCTGCCTTTTCCTCATCTTTTATTGCTTTGTTCCCCTCTGTGTCTACCAAGGAGTGGAGGTTGTCCTTGCCCCTCCTCTTGCCATTAATATATTTGTAGAAGGATTTCTTGTTGTCCTTCACAGCAGTGGCCAGTCTAAGCTCTGAATGGGCTTTTGCCTCTCTCATGCATGACCTAGCAACATCCTTAAACATTTCCTGGGTTACCTCACCTTTCTTCCAAAGATGATAAACCCTCTTTTTTTCCCTTAATTCACCCAGAAGTTCATTGCCCATCCAGGCTGGCCATCTACCCTGGCGGCTCATCTTCCGGCACATTGGCACAGCCTGTTCCTGCACCTTCAAGAATTCTTTCTTGACGTAGGCCCAGCCCTCCTGGACCCCTTTGTTTTTAAGGGCTGTATCCCAAGGTACCTTCTGAGTTAGTTCCTTAAGTAACCTAAATCTGCCCTCCAGAAGTCCAGAGTGGAGGTTTTGTTGCTGCCCCTCTTAGCTTGACCGCATATTGAAAACTCAGTTATTTTATGGTCACTGGACCCCAGACAGCCTCCAACTACCACATCTCTCCCCTGGTCCTCTCTGTTTGTAAAAAGGAGGTCAAGCAAAGCCTTACCCCTGGTAGGCTCACGCAGCAACTGGGATGAGAAGGTATTCTCCATACACTCTAAGAACCTCCTAGACTGCCTCCTCTTTGCTGTGTTGAGTTCCCAGCAGATATCAGGCAGGTTCAAGTCACCCATAAGAACAGGGTCTGGTGATCTTGAGACAGCCTCTAGCTGCCTATAGAGTAATTCATCAACTTCTTCATCCTGGTTGGATGGTCTGTAACAGACTCCAACCAGGATGTCTGCCTTGTTGGTCTTCCCTCTAATTTACACCCACAGGCACTCAACCAGATCATCCTTGATCTCTAGTTCCATGGCATCTGGTGCCTCCCTGATGTACAGGGCCATCCCTCCACCTCTTCTCTCTTGCCTGTCTCTCCTGAAGAGCCTGTAGCCATGAATTGCTGACTCTGAGCTTGGAGATGTATATAGAGAGAGAATTGAAGTGATCCAGAATGGATGCTATATTAACATTGGACTTTTATAAATAAAACCTGTTTTAATCTTATACAAACAGACATTCAAAAGCAAAATATATCCAAGCTTTGTGCTATGCCTACCAATCACAGTTCTTTTCACAGAATCACAGGATCACCAAGGTTGGTGTAAATTACATTTAGAAAGCATAGCAAAGACTTTATAATAATGACAAATAACTACAAAACTTGTTGATACTAAACACTAGCCTGCCCTCACAGTGAAAAGCAGCAGGAAAGTTGCCATATCCAACCGTCCTGGGATTCCACCATTGCCAAGAGCACAGCTAGTGTAGTTCTCTTCAGTTATCTTTGGTCATACAACTAACTGGTTTGGAGACATAACAAATCTTAATGAGATGCAATCGGTGTACTCCAGTGAATAGGAACTTTGAAGGCATCTATCCTGCATACTTCATTCAGGTTTAAGTAGTCACCCTAGAATTCTGTCTGAAATAACATTTATTTGGTTATCTTAAAATTGCTATCATGACAGCTTGCTAGACAGGTAACAGGAGCTGAAAAAGTTATCTTCTTTGGCCCTAAGCAAAATGAAGTATTTGAGGGTATAAGGGGAGGGTGGGGATGGGAAATAACATTACAATGCATCTAAAGCTGCATATTTAAACATTCTCTTTGTTGAAAACTTCTAAAACTCAAATTCCCTCCATATCAACTTTATTCTTTCCTTTCCCATTTTCTAGTGAACACATGCCATCCTTCCTTTTAATAACCCTAGAAAACTTTTTTTTTTTTTTAAATGCAAAAACATTTGTAATGTTTTAATTTTAATAGATAACATTTTCAAAACTGGTTAACTTCTGTGGATTTTCAATGGACTTAAAAAGTCCATTTTTAAACTATGCTGCATACTGATACAAGGACTACATGCCACAATGCATTACAGGAACTAGATTCAAGATCACTCATGCTATCAGGGTAGATACCCAAAAGTCTTTGGATAGTGACTAAGGGATATTTAGGTGTCTAAATAAGGGAACAAACAACTAGAAAACAACTGTATCAGCATATCATTATTTCCTGTTAGAAATCTTATATACTCACAGAAACTTCAAAGCAGACATAGCTTTCCCTTCATTACCTTATACATAACATTTGCAAGTTACAAGAGGGGAAAGAGAACCTTGTGGTCTCCATGCTATGCCTGGTCTGTAGGACACTCTCTTGGGACATGGAAGGCTTGGGTTATTTTTGCTTTCCCTATTTTAGCATCCCTGAATTTGAAAATCTATTACAAATCCTCTCAGTTGGGTGCATAATTATGATATTTATGAAATAAATTTAATGCACTAATTAGTAGATAATTTGACTGATTGTACATGTTTAAATTAACATGTTATTGTTTACCCCATAGTTAACTGAAAATCATCATCTCAGTCTAACTGTACTGTGAAGAATTTCTTCCTAATACCCAGTCTAAATCTGCCATTGCCAGGCTTAAAGCTATTCCTTCTCATCCTATCATTTCAAGACATTGTAAAAAGCCTCTTCCCAGCATTCTTGTAGGTCCCTTTCACGTACTGGAAGACTATTGTAAGATGTCTCCAAAATCTTCTTTTCTCCAGGCTGAACAGCCTCAGCTCTCACAGTGTGTCCTCATAAGGGAGGTGCTGCAAAGCTCTGATTATGTTTGTGGCCCTCCTCTGGACCTCCTCCAGCAGTTCCATGTCCCTATTGTGGTGGGGACTCCAGAACTGGACACAGTACTGCAGGTGTTGTCTCATGAGAGCAGAGTGGAGGGAGAGAATCACTTCCTTCATCCTGCTGATCACATTTCTTCTTATGCAGCCCAGGACGTGGTTGGCTTTCTGGGCTGCAAGCTCGTGTTGCTAGCTCATGCTGAGTTTCTCCTCAACTGACTCTCCTGAGTCCTTCTTCTCAAGACTGCTCTTGAGCCATGCCTCACCCATCCTATGTCTGTGCTTACGATTGCCCTGACCCAGGTCTTTGACCTTTGTAATGGGTTGGGGCAGACCCCCTCCCCACCACGCGCAGAAATAACGACTCAGACAAACGGATTGCAAAGGTGATGGAAAGTTTAAATAGAACAGTGAGTGCGTGCAGAGAACTAAAAATACAGTGACAAGAGGAAAGAACCCAAAACAGACCCAGAGAAACCCATCCCTACCTGAGGGTACACCCGAGACCCCCAGGGCTCCTTCTTCCCCCTCCCATTGCTAGGCTAGTCTCAGCTGGCCAGATCTGAGACTGCCCATCCCCCCATGGCCTTGGGCCTAGCCAGGCCCAAAGCCAGGAGATCTCTCCCCCAGTTACCGGCTGACGGAGGAGGAAGAAAAGAGCAAGTGCCAGACCCCGCCGTGAAACTTATAGTGGTGCAAGGGATCATGGTAGGAAATAACCTAATTTCCTGTGTCCACCCACTGGGCTGGACTTCTGGACACAGGAAGCACCCCTGTAGCAGAAGGGCACCCAGCCCAAACTACGACAGGAGCCACCCCTTTATTTCAAACCATGATGCCTGCACCCAAACACATCATCAAATCAGAAAACTGATGACATGTCCGGCGAAGTCCGTGTCTTCATCTGGGCGTCCACTCAGTCTCTCAGTCAGGCTCTAGTGTCTGTTCATTCCAGTTCTTCTTCCTTCATCCTGTGGAACCTCCCGGCGATGCAGAACTCATTCTCCTGCGGTGCAAGTTCTCCATGGATCCGTTGGGCATCCTGGTCACCTGGAACAGCCTCACGACTTCTCAGCCAAGCCTCTACTTTTCACAAATAATCACTCGGCGGCATATTCTCCACCCCTGGGGCAGGCCAGTCGAAACCATCCAACCCACGACTGCCTTTTTCAATCCATCCAGGGTGCCGCAATCAACCGCTTCCAACTGCGGTCCAACTACACGGATGCTTGTCCGAGGTACTCCGCCCCCCCACTAGGCGTACCAGTACCAAGGCAAGACAGCATCCGGCTGCACACCCCCCCCTTGGAAAGGGAGGGGCTGCACCACAGCTCACTGAGAAGAAGGGAGGTGGAGCCAGGTGCTTGGCGCCAGTTTCGGAACTCGTCCGAAAAAGTCAGGGAAGAGACTAGGGCCGGGCCCGCTGCAGCCCGAGCGTACGGCCGGGTCCGCCGGCGCCGCTGGCCCCGCAGCAGGGCTCCGCCCACCTCTGCCACCGCGGCACAGAATCAAAATCACCTCCACCCCTCGGACACTCAAACGGCTTCTCCAGCGAAAGCCATACGCGCATTCTCAGAGCCCTTGAAAACGGCTTTCCAGCTGGAGTCCCCGTCGGCCCCCCGGGGCTTCGGGAGCTGGCTCGCCCGCTCGCAGCGGCTGGCTCTATCCCCGCAGCGAGAACGGACCTGACTCTGATCTGCTCGCCGCTGCCCCTCCCCCACTTCACTGCCCGCCGCGGAGGAGGGGCAGGTTCCGCGTTCTCAAGCGGTACCCCGATGCCGATGGTCGAGAACCACCCCTGCCTGAAATAGCAGAGGGTCCGTGCCACCGGCAGCGCACCAGTCATCCCCCTACAATCCACAAGAGCTTACACGGCCGCCCCGGCAACATCACTTGAGCCCCCAACTGCCAAACCCAAACCGACGCCCAGAACTGAATTTAAACTCTCCATCCTTTGCAATCGATCTGCAGAGTGGGCACAACAGCCAGCCCCACGTTGGTGCGCCAAAATGTAATGGGTTGGGGCAGACCCCCTCCCCACCACGCGCAGAAATAACGACTCAGACAAACGGATTGCAAAGGTGATGGAAAGTTTAAATAGAACAGTGAGTGCGTGCAGAGAACTAAAAATACAGTGACAAGAGGAAAGAACCCAAAACAGACCCAGAGAAACCCATCCCTACCTGAGGGTACACCCGAGACCCCCAGGGCTCCTTCTTCCCCCTCCCATTGCTAGGCTAGTCTCAGCTGGCCAGATCTGAGACTGCCCATCCCCCCGTGGCCTTGGGCCTAGCCAGGCCCAAAGCCAGGAGATCTCTCCCCCAGTTACCGGCTGACGGAGGAGGAAGAAAAGAGCAAGTGCCAGACCCCGCCATGAAACTTATAGTGGTGCAAGGGATCATGGTAGGAAATAACCTAATTTCCTGTGTCCACCCACTGGGCTGGACTTCTGGACACAGGAAGCACCCCTGTAGCAGAAGGGCACCCAGCCCAAACTACGACAACCTTGTACTTGGCCTTGTTGAACTTCATGATTTTGCCTTGGGTCCACTTCTCAAGCCTGTCCAGTTACCTCTGGATGGCATCCCTTCCCTCCAGCATGTCAACCAGACCATGCAGATTGGTGCCATCTACAAAATTCCTGAGGATGCACTCAATCCCACTGTCCATATTTCTGACAAATACTGTAAACACCACTGGTAGCAGTACAGACTGCTGAGCGATGCGACTTGTCACCATTGCTCTTGGTGTTTTTCATAGTAGTATCATAGTAGTATCAGTCAAGGTTGGAAGGATCATCTAGTTCCAACCCCCCTGCCATGGGCAAGGACACCCCACACTAGATCAGGCTGGACAGAGCCTCATCCAGCCTGGTCTTAAACACCCCCAGGGACGGCGCCCCAACCTCCTCCCTGGACAACCCATTCCAGGGCTTCACCACTCTCACGGTGAAGAACTTCCTTCTCACATCCAGACTGAATCTCCCCATCTCCAGCTTCATTCCATTCCCCCTAGTCCTATCACTACCTGAGATCCTGAGAAGTCCCTCCCCAGCCTTCTTGTAGGCCCCCTTCAGATACTGGAATGCCACAATTAGATGATCTCAGAGCTTTCTGTGGTGGTTTAGGCTGGGTGCTGGCCTGGATGCCACTGCACAGACCACACCTGGGAAGTCCCAAGGGGGTGGTCACAGGAAACCAGGTATTCCATTTCCCATAATGCCCTGCTCCCCTATTAAACATCCACATGGGGTCTTCTCTTCCTCTTTCAGCCCTGCTGCTGCCTAGGTAAAATGGCATGAGCCGCCTCCCTTGGGCCTGCCGAGGCCCAAGGCTGGGTTGGGGGGTGGGGAAGGAAAGAGCCTTGGGGAGGGGGTTTGGGTGTACTCCCAGGTGGGGATGGGATGTTCTTGGGTATGTTTTGGAATCTCTCTCTCTTTGTCACGGTGCTTGTGGTTCTCTGTAAAACTTTCATTGTTGTTTTTTATTGTTTTCCCATTTAAACATTCCATCACTTTTGCAATCTGTTTGTCTGAGTCGTTATTTCTGCCCTTGGTGGGGAGGGGGTCTGACCCAACCCATTACACCTTCTTTTCTCCAGACTGAACAGCCCCAACTCCTTCAGTCTGTCCTCATAGGAGAGGTGCTCCAGCCCTCTGATCATCTTCATGGCCCTTCTCTAGACCCATTCCAGCATGTCCATATCCCTCTTGTAATAGGGGCTCCAGAACTGGACACAGTACTCCAGGTGGGGTCTCACCAGAGCTGAGTAGAGGGGGAGAATCACCTCCCTTGACCTGCTGGCCACACTTCTCTTGCTGCAGCCCAGGATCTGATTGGCTTTGCGGGCTGCAAGTGCACACTGAGAGCTCATGTTGAGCTTCTCATCCACCAGCACCCCAAAGTCTCTCTCCTCAGGGCTGCCTTCCAGCCAGTCACTGCCCAGCCTGTATTTGTGCCTGAGATTGCCTCGACCCAGATGCAGGACCCTGTACTTGGTCTTGTTGAACCTCATGAGGTTGGCTTGTGCCCACCTCTCCAGCCTGTCAAGGTCCCTCTGGATGGCCTCCCTTCCCTCCAGCGTGTCTGCTGCACCACACAGCTTGGTGTCATCAGCAAACTTGCTGAGGGTGCACTCAATGCCACCCACATCCATGTCACCCACAAAGATGTTGAACAAGACAGGTCCCAGGACTGATCCCTGAGGGACTCTGCTTGTCTCTGGCCTCCACTGGGACATGGACCCATTGACAGCCACTCTTTGGGTGAGGCCATCAAACCAGTTCTCCATCTAGTGGTCCACCTATCAAACCCATGTTTCACCAGTTTGGAGACCAGGATGTGGTGCGAGACAGTGTCAAAGGCTTTGCTCAGGTCCAGGTAAATAACATCAGTTGCTTGCCTTTTTCCACCTACTTTACCTGTTCATGACTATATTATTCTGATAGGCAATAAGGCATAATAAAAGCTACATTTACTTGGCATTCTACAGGTTATCAGATACCTCTTCTCCACTATTTGTAAAGTTATCTAAAAACAATCTAGCATTATTTTGTGTCTGCTTTGTCTCATAACTATTAAGTTTTGTTAATAGTTGTTGTATGTAACTTTTATTTTGTCATTTAATGTCAAAGGCAGAATTGCATATATATTCATATACTTATCAATGGTTTTTAATGGTTCATTGCTGGCATTAGAAGGAAAAACACTGTTTTTTTGCTTTAGGGTTTTTTTTCTTCTTTTTTTATTTTGAGGACCTTGTACATCTGTAATAGGGCTTCATTCAGCCTTATTATTATCCCAAGCAGATACACAATCTTTGATGCAGGGCTTCATCACATAAAGCATTTACTATTGTAATCCTTTGTCAGCGAGACTTTTGTATCAATCCTTGTAAGACTTCAGGCTATATAGAAATGCTGCTGTTTAAAATTAGACAAGCACAAGATTAAATCAGAGAAATATTAAATCTCAGCATGGTTTTGTCTGATACCCATGAATTCATATAA
Organism: Melanerpes formicivorus; assembly: GCF_026170545.1. NCBI lineage: Eukaryota > Metazoa > Chordata > Aves > Piciformes > Picidae > Melanerpes > Melanerpes formicivorus. The sequence continues at coordinate 128,436 of NW_027142573.1, read as the reverse complement.
GGCTTTGTACTAGTATAAAACAATTTCTGCAAAGATGTAAAACTGTGTAAGCTCTATCCTTAAAAGCTCTACAGTGAAAACAAAAATAAATAGGGAGATACATATGAATTCAGTTTTCTGTTTCAATAAATCTGTACATTCAAATACAACTGACCATCATAGCAAAAAAACCCCAAATAGCCAAATATTGTATTACAGGTTTTAGTACTGAAATTGATTATTTTGATTTTTTGGTGGGAATTGCCCATTTCCATATTAAATCAATTTTTAATTGTGTGTATTAATTTATCTTTTACTTTTCAAAGTGTTAGAGACAGTTTTAATTCTTATTCAAACAGAAATAATCAACAAACTGTCAAATGTATCCCATGGATTTTTATTTGAACAGACTTTTAACTATTGTTAAAAAAACTATTAATAACTATTGTTATTTCATTTGTCATGACTGTAAGGGGGAAAAAACCACACACAAAAGAAACATAAGAAGCCCATAACTTTACTAATTTAGAATATTTGGGAAAACTAGCCAAGAAAAAAATGCAGCCTGTGCAGATATATTCTTCCATTTTACAAAGCAAGTAAATTTTTAAATTCCATGTTCTTTTGATGCAGGGAATTAGAAATTAAGGAAGGATTGTTGATTAGGTGTAGCTGAGTGGGCAATATATATCCTTGACATTCATTGCTTGAGAAAACAGGAGGAGAGGATATGAGATGTAAGGCCTCATTGCGTGACTGCTTGCAAAAGTGAGGAGGACAAGAAACAAGGTTACTGCGATAAGGAAGAAACTGCTTGCAAAATCAGCATGAGGAAGACCATCAAAAAGACCACCAGAGAATGCTACACAAGTGCAAAGGGACTTCAATCTCATTATAATATGAAGCAAGACTAGGCGGGATTAGTAAATGAATATGTATAGGTGGATTGTGACACTCACTGCATATGTAACATTTCAAGGAATAAATAGGGTGATTGGTGCTACTGAAGTTACTCATGCTTTGAAGGAATGATTCCCATTATTCTCAGTACTGAATAAAATTTATACCTACTTTACAACTTTTGAGTTGTGAAGTTTTTCTGCAAATCACTTTGACTACCAAACCATAAGGAAGAGAATCCTACTCAGAGAATAAGGAAAGGGTTTGGCCTTACTTTTCCCCTACATTGTTCATCAGTAGTACCAGATTCATTATAATTCCTCTTAATGTGATAGGAAAGGATGTAAGACACTATTTAGTGGGTTGATTTTCAGCCAAAAGAAATATTATCACAAAGTTTTTGTCTTAATTTTTGTAAGTAGTGTTTGTCCTAGAATAGCCACACTTCACTGCTCCTAGAGTAGTGTCTTTCATGCATCATTTTTCACTATCTTGACAGAACTGCTTTCACAGCACAAGCAAGCTTGGTTGAAGCACAATTTATTTCATGAAAGCAAGAGGTGGAAAATTAATCACAAAACTAATAGCTTACTTTCTTCATGAGGAGGGCATCTTAGACTCAACAGGCTAATTGAAACAGCTATATTGTGTGTCATACTCCCTCTTCTCTCCAAGATAATATTTTTCAAATAAATGTCACTTTCTATGAAAACACCTAACGAGGAAAAAATACCCTAATGATCAAGTGAAGCAGACTTGCTAAGTGAATGTGAATAATAAACATGAACAACCAAGAAGACACAGAGGAGACAGGAACAAAAGATGTACTCATGAAGCTTTGGGAAGAAGTAAGGATTAACCATCGCAAAAAAAGTTGAATTTATGGTAACACAAAGACGACCAGAAAAAGGCCTTTGTTTTGGATAATAGCTGTATCAGCTAAGTGAATCAACTAATTGTGTCATTGACCTTCCCTGAATTAATCAAAAAGGTGTGAATGACTTCCTGACCTTTTCAATGCAAAGGAAATAATAAGGGGGGAATAAAACTACAGAGACCCAATTGTTGAAAGATAAGAGATAATGTAGACAATGGGAAAAGCCAGAAACCTCTAGTCACTAACCGATGGGCCATTAAGAAACTTCAGGCACAGATTTGGAAAGATCAAAGGTGATTTTGTAACTGAAAGAAGGAAAGAATGAAGTAAAAAAGAGACCCACGAAGATATTTGTGATGGGATGGAAGGTAAGGCCGAGAAGCCTCCTCCCTTCCCCCTTTGTAAAGTAAAAGGGAAAAAAAAATTGAAGGGAAAGGGGAAAAAAACTCGTAAGCTGAATTAGCAAAGCAGTGGAGCTATATTTACAAAGCGATGTAGGGAATGCAGGGGAATATTTACAAATTTACAATATCTACAATATATACAAAGATATACAACAGAGTAACACAGAAATGAGAGTAATCCCTCTCGGCAGAGAGGGGTCCCCCACCTCCGCTCTCCCCTCTCTCCCCCCCTTTCCCCAGAATGGGATAGAAAGAGAAAGAGAGGAAAAAAAAAGTTAGAAGCAGTTTGTGTTAATTGGAAGGGAGTTAGTATACAGGCCTGTTATCTGGTTTTCAAGGCCGAGGCCTTGGCAGAAAGCCCAGCACAGAAAGCTGCTGCACGGAGAAGAGGCGGAAGCAAGACTGACTGAGAAGTGCTGGAAATGTCCAGTATAGTCCCAGCTCAGAAGTGCTTCCTCCCACTCATCCAATGAAATTAGTTTAGACTATTCCTTCCGTTTACCAACTTCCGTCCACCATATTCCCTTTCTTAAGGGGGCAACGTCAACCGGCCACATGATGGGGGAGGGGAAACTTTGAGACTAAAATTTTGAAAGGAATGTTTAGAGGAGTGGAACTGGGGAGAGGCAAATTAGAGGATGGACAAGAGTATGCAAAAGGTGACAGTCACATTGTGGCAAGTCAATACACCTGTCGACCCTAGTCTGTAATCTTTCCTCTTTTTATTACATTTTTTCTTAATTGCATGTTTGTGTAATCTCACTGTGTACCAGATATACATGTGTTACGAATAAGGGGAAACAAGGCAAGAAATTTATTAAAAAAAAAAAAAGTATATAAAATAATTATAAATTGCCTCTGTCTCCCTCATACTGTAATTAAAAGTTTATAAAGTGTTACAGTTTTAAGACTGACATCTTAATTGTAAACAATTTTTTTTCCAGAGGATTCTAGATATGGGGATAGACAACCTTTAGAGGCTAGACACAGACTAATTGGATTGCTGAATATCTCATGTTTTGCAGGAGAAGCTTCTCTCTGGGGCTGTTGTTGCTTCTTGGGTTCTTGCTTTGCTGTTCTGCCTGTGACCATGCATGCTGCCTGACTAATCTTCTTGTTTGGACTAAGGTACAGCAGGGTAGAGATAGCTGGCTGGCTATACAGTCCTCTGTACCCTTTGTGTCGAGAGGGGAGTGAGAGAGCTGAATTATTGTACAAGGTGGGTATTGTTTCACTGTTGAAATGTAAATGTATGTAAATATAGTTTTGTATATGTTTATTGTCTTTTATACTTTTATATTTAGTCCACTTTTGTAAATATAATTTTATTTTACTTCCAAAATTCTGAGTGTGGTAAATTTGCTTATTAGGGTAAATGTCAAAATTACTGGGGGGTCCAATCCTAGCCCATAACATAAGGGTTCAATAGTTCAGTTGTGGTTATCTTCACAATAGTAGTGATTACAGATAGTTTGAGAACAGTATTTGAAAAAGATAAATCCAAAAGCAGCAATAATAATCCCACTTACAGAAGGAAGGAATTTCCTGGGGATTTAGGAATATGTCACATACTCACAATGCCATTTTCTGATTGTGGGAATTACTCTTTTGGTCCCCTTTTATCAGAGATTTCTCCTAAACTGCTACAGCTGCTTAATCTGCAGGCATTGGGGGAGGGAAGCCAAGACAAAAAGCTCACTTTATCTGCAACTGTTCAGTTTTAATGACAGCCAAGTCTAATTTTGTCAGATCTCACAAGGAAAGCATTTTCCAAACTCAGACAGACAATAGAAGTGGGCACCAGGAACAGATAACCATCTGTCCTTTGCCAAGACTTGTTCCCAGCATGGGGTCTGTGTCTTATCATGCCAGCAAGGGCAGATGGCTTGGGAGAAAAGCTCATGTGAGCCTACTGACCCACAGGCCTTGCTCTCTCCATCCCAGCTTTTCTGCTTCCCCCCAGCCTGTCTTTGCAGGGGGGTAGAGGGGGCCTTTGAGTGTACTGCCACAGTATGTCATTGCTTCCAGGACTAAATGCTAGTTACTTGAAGGACCAGTATGAGTGAATCTGGACTGGCTACAGAAATTAAATAGAGAATGTATGTGTCTCTAGGCCTGCTGTGCCAGTAATTGAATCAAATGGATTAACAGCATCAGTAGTTGGAGATGCCATAGTTCTGAGTATATCTTACAGAAACATAGAATCATAGAATGGTTTGTGTTGGAAATGACCTTAAAGATTGTTTACTTCCAACCAACCTGCCACAAGTAGGGACACCTCCCACAAGATCAGCTTGTTCAAAAGCCTCATCCAGCCTGACCTTCAGCCCTCCAGGGATGGAACAGCTCCTTTGGTCAACCTGTTTCAGTGCCTCCCACCCACATAATAAATAATTTCTACCTTGTGCCAAAGGTTACCAGCACCCTCCTGAGCCTCATTAGGAAAAACAAAGCCACAAGGTCACAAAAGTTGTTTCTTCCTTTCTACTCAGCACTGGTAATGCCACATGTGGAGTGATATGTTCAGATCTGGTCTCTCCAGTACAATAAATACATAGACTTACTAGAATGGGTCCAGAAAAAAGAAGTTTAAGGAACGAGACAATCTGTCATACAAGGAGAGGCCGAGAGAGCTGGAACTGTTTATTCAGAAGAAGAGAAAGATCAGCATAGATCTTATCACAGTGCACAAATACTTGAAAGGAGAATGTAACGAAGGTGAAGTCCAGTGACATTACAAAAAGACAATAGGCACAAGAAATTCTGTTTCAACAACAGGAAACAATATCTTTTTTAATGTGATGGTGATCAAATTATACAATATATTGCCCAAAAATTTTATGGTGAAATCTCTACTCCTGGATAAATTCAAACCTGACTGGACACAGCTATGAGCTGCATGCTCTGGTTGACCCTGCACTGAGCAGGAAGTTGAATTAGATGGTCTTCATAGGTCCCTGATGATCTAAATTATTTTTTGACTGTTATTCTATGAAAGCATCCTCAGTAGTACCAACATCTTTAAAAATTCTTTTTCTCTGAGATTTTTTTTTTTATTTCTGTGAGAATGGAGTTCTAAGCAGTGAAGTTATGGCATAAGAAAAAGATAGAGAAGGAAGAGGACAGTATGCCTATGCAAAAGAAAGCATTGTTTATGTCATGAAAAGAGCCTTAAAAGCAATTTCAAAGTCAAAATCATTTAGCTGCTTGTTTAGGTTTGCCTATTTGTCAAATAAATACCACACAACCACTTGCCTAGCCCTTCCTTCTGGAGATATGGGGAAGGACAAAATACAGCAAAAGGCTCAAGGGTCAAGACGAGGATAGGCGGGGTTCACTCACCAGTTATAGTCACAGGCAAAAAAGGAGATTTGACTTGGGAAAAAAATCACAACACATCAATTTAATTTTAAGAATATCAAGACCAATTTAACAAATCAGAGTAGCATAATGAGAAACACACCAAAATATTAGAAAGACCTTCTCCCCACCTCTCCTTTACTCATGCACTCAACTGTGTTCATTGCGTCTTTGCCTCCCTCCTCCCTGCAAGTAGCACAGGTGTCAAGGAATGGAGGTTGCAGTCAGTGCACCATGTGCTGTCTCTGCTGCTCCTTTCTTCTCAAGGCGAGGAATCCTCACATTCTTTCTTGGATCAGTTGTGGGGTCCATGTCATGAGAGTTAGTTCACCTTGAATTTCTGCAACCTAAGTCCTTCCCACAGGGCTGAAGATCTTCATGAACTGCTCAATGTACCTTCCTTCCACAGGGGATAGTCCTCCCAGCAATAGACTGCTCCAGTGCAGGCCTCCCTTAGAATCATGACCTTCTTGGAATGCAGTCACCTGCACCAGTGCACGGTTTTCTTCTCCACCATTAATCTTTGTGGGCTTCAGGGGTTCAGCCTGCCATCTCATCACTGGCTGCAGGGAATGCTTCCCTCTGCTTCACTTACATTCCTCCTTCTTCATTGATATTCACATAATTATTTCTCTCATGGCCCACTCCTCCTCTCCATCTTGCCCATCAGCATTTTTCCCTCAAATATGCTATCGTAGTAGCACTGATTGGTTTGGCCTTGTCCAAATGCTGGTTTGATTTGGAGATGGGGAATTTTATAGAAGCTTTTCACAGGAGTCATCACTATAGCCCCTCCCCCACTCCCAAACCCTACCACATACAAACCCAACATACTGTTCTCATGCGTAATGTAAATCAAACATTGGTTAAGATTTTTCCTTTTCTAATTTGAGATAATTTCTAATGTACACTGGTATTGAAAACTATCATTAGCTGATGACTTTATAGCTGTTCAAATGTTTGAGTTATTGTGTTCTATTCTGCTATTAATAAGTGGCAGTGTCAAGTTGCCAGCTATTACACTAAATAATGTAATGTATGCAACCACACACGCGTATATAAAAGATTTATAGGAAGACAAACAGAAACTAATCAGCAGGAAATAAGATTGCTGACCTGGAGAGATGAGTTATATGAAACTTATTTGTGGTATTTAAAATTATTGCATGTAGAGTCAAAAAAAACAACAATTTATTTTTTATTTTCATTCACATACAGTTGCATCAGTTGAACTAAAGGAAAGTGAAAGGCAGAAAAGTAACAACTAAAGAACCACAATATTTTCATAATTTCAAATGTTTAAAAAGTTATTCTTATGTTCATTCAAGAGTGTCCAAAATTCATGTTGGGAAAATGTTGCCTAACTTAGACATCATCAGGATTTTTTTTTCTCCAGATATTAAGGCAATTAAACATATTTTTTCATCACATAAGGTATGAAGAAAATCACTCTAGATAAACTACATAAACTACAGTAAGTGGTTTTGCTTTATTGTGTTTGGTTTGTTTTTTTAATTTTCCTTTTGGAATTTTCCAATCTAATTTAAAACAGATTGATCACTTCTCTAAATCTTCTTTCAAATTTCAGATTGTTAAGCTGTCATCATGATACTTAGTAATGTCCATTTAAAATCAACCATAAATTTGAAGGTTTTGTTGTACTTCATTGAATACATATAGAATCATAGAATTGTTAGGGTTGAAAGGGACCTCAAGAATCATCTAGTTCAACTCCCCTGCCATGGGTAGGGACACCTCACACTGTGTCAGGTTGTCCAGAGCTGCATCTAGCCTGGCCTTAAAAACCTCCAGGGATGGAGCTTCCACCATCTCCCTGGGCAACCTGGTCCAATGACTCACCGCTCTCACACTGAATAACTTCTTCCTAATATCCAACTTGAATCTACCCATTTCTAGTTTTGTTCCATTCCCTCTAGTCCTGTCATTACCTGACACCCTAAAAAGTCCCTCACCAGCTTTCTTGTAGGCCCCCATAAGATACTGTTTTGCTATAGACTCGGTCTTTTTCCCTGGAATATACATTATTGATGGTTATGTGATTAGTGAATATTTGTTCAAAAAAAACACTATCATCTTCAGGTTTTTCTTTGATTATGAATTCTCCTGGAGTTCTCTGAAAGTCTGTCTTGTCAAAAAGCCTTACATGTTTTTTAACTTTAGTATATAGTTCAGGTCCTCCTGGATAAATACATCTGTTATGATTCTCTGTGTTTGTCTCAGTTCTAAATGAAGCTTGATAAATTCCTTGACTTAGAAATTAAAATGAACACTTAGAACAAAAATACTACTTTCTGGTAGATAGTTGTGAGTCTCGTTTAACAACACAAGCTACTTAACTGTGTTTAGTAAGGATAATTGAAACTCAAAGACCTCACTCTGTAGACCTCACTTCAGAGTGGAGAAGCTATTTTGTCCAATTTACTGAAGTAGGTTTTTCTTCTGCTGTTCAACATTTTGATCTCATACTGGTCTTACCTTGAGCCAGATGCTTTCCACTTCTGTAGTCTTGGTTGAGTGTAGCATTTATAATTTGGAAATAGAACAAACAGTTAAACATCACTGTTGTTCTGCTTTTGTTCAAGTCCATCATGGCTTATGTTTAGCCATCAGAGTCTAATCAATGTGAGTGATGATACATGGGATACTGCTGATGAGAATAGGAGAGGAGTGATTATTTTTCCACCACTCCAGCTCTGATTGAAATATTTTAAATGTTATTTTAAAAAAAGGATTTCAGGTTATTTTCCTCTGTAACTTCAAGATAACTTCATCATTCAACTTTATTTTCAAGGAAAAAAAAATAATTTAAAAAATCATGCATTATCCTTACATAAGGTTCTTTCTTAAATTTAAGAGTTTGTGTTCTCTTATTTCTGGATAATTTCTACAGAATTCCAAGCAAGCCTAGTATGAAATCTCTCTTTTTGACCAGATATTCCTTCTAAACTTAAAGACCATTTTAATTAAAACATAATAATGATAAGAAATTTGCTCAAAAAATTCCTGAAATGGAGTTAGAATTAAAAGGGTTTATTTTTGTAAGAGAAAAAAATATTTCTGATTCCTGACTGAAAGACAAAGAAGACAATGTTCTTATGTGGCAAAGAAGTTGAATGGTGTCCTGGGCTGCATTACGCAAAACACTGTCAGCAGTACAAGGGAGGTGAACTTTACCTCCTGTTTCAGCAGTTGTGAGACCACAACGGAGTCCTGTGTCCAGCTCTGGGCTCCTCAGTACAAAAAGGACATAGATATAATGAAGACATTATAATAAAGGGCCACAGGGATCATAAAGAGGCTTCTCTCCTATGAGAAAAGGCTGAGATAGCTGGATTCTTCAGCAAGAAGAGAATGTTCAAGGAGAATCTCATCAGTGTGTGCAAATACCTGAAGGGAGGGTGTGAAGAATAGAATAGAATAGAATAGAATAGAATAGAATAGAATAGAATAGAATAGAATAGAATAGAATAGAATAGAATAGAATAGAATAGAATAGAATAGAATAGAATAGAATAAACCAGGTTGGAAGAGACCTTCAAGATCATCGTGTCCAACCTATCATCCAACATCACCTAATCAACTAACCCATGCAACCAAGCACCCTGTCAAGTCTCCTCCTGAACACCTCCAGTGATACCGACTCCACCACCTCCCCGGGCAGTCCATTCCAATGGGCAATCACTCTCTCTGTGTAAAACTTCCTCCTGACCTCCAGCCTGAACTTCCCCTGGCACAGCCTGAGACTGTGTCCTCTTGTTCTGGTGCTGGTTGCCTGGCAGAAGAGACCAACCTCTGCCTGTTTACAACCCCCCTTCAGGAAGTTGTAGAGAACAATGAGGTCACCCTTGAGTCTCCTCCTCTCCAGGCTAAGCAGCCCCAGCTCCCTCAGTCTCTCCTCATAGGGCTTGTGTTCCAAGCCCCTCACTAACTTCGTTGCCCTTCTCTGGACTCGTTCCAGCAAGTCAACATCCTTCCTAAACTGAGGGGCCCAGAACTGGACACAGTACTCGAGTTGTAGCCTAGCTAGTGCAGTGTACAGGGGCAGAATGACCTCCCTGCTCCTGCTGGCCACACTGTTCTTGATGCAGGCCAGGATGCCATTGGCCCTCTTGGCTGCCTGGGCACACTGCAGGCTCATGTTCATCCTACCATCAACCAGCACCCCCAGGTCCCTCTCTGCCTGGCTGCTCTCCAGCCACTCTGACCCCAGCCTGTAGCACTACATGGGGTTGTTGTGGCCAATGTGCAGAACCTGGCACTTGGATGTGTTAAATCTCATGCCATTGGACTCTGCCCATCTGTCCAGCCTGTCAAGGTCTCTCTGCAAAGCCTCTCCACCCTCTAGCAGATCAACTCCTGTCCCCAGCTTGGTGTCATCAGCAAACTTACTGACGACTGACTCAATCCCCTCATCCAGATCATCAATGAAGATGTTAAAGAGGATGGGGCCCAGCACTGATCCCTGGGGGACTCTACTCCTGACTGGCCGCCAGCTGGATGTGACACCATTCACCACCACTCTCTGGGCTTGGCCATCCAGCCAGATCCTAACCCAGCTCAGAGTGCTGCTGTCCAAGCCATGGGCTGACAGCTTGGCCAGCAGTTTGCTATGGGGGACGGTGTCAAAGGCCTTGCTGAGGTCCAGGTAAACTACATCCACACGCCTCCCCACATCCACCAGGCGGGTCACCTGCTCGTAGAAGGAGATCAGGTTGGTCAGGCAGGACCTGCCCTTCCTAAATCCATGTTGGCTGAGCCTGATCCCTTGGCCATCCTCTAAGTGCTGTGTTAATGCACTCAGGATGACCTGTTCCATGATCTTGCCTGGCACTGAGGTCAGGCTGACAGGCCTATAATTCCCTGGCCTATAATTCTGGGACATCTCCAGTGAGCCAGAACTGATGAAAAATGATGGAGAGAGGCTTGGCCACCTCCTCTGACAGCTCCCTCAGCAACCTAGGATGGATCCCATCTGGTCCCATGGACTTGTGGGGATCCAGGCGGCTGAGCAGATCACCAACCACCCCATTTTGGAACAGTGGAAAACTGTGCAGCTCCCTGGCTCCTTCTGCCAGCTCTGGAGGCCATCTGTCTGGAAGACATTCTGTCCTGCTAGTAAAAATTGAGGCAAAGAAGGTGTTAAGTACCTCTGCCTTTTCCTCATCCCTTATCACAACGTTCCCCTCCGTGTCCACCAAGGAGTGGAGGTTGTCCTTGCCCTTCCTCTTGCTATTAATGTATTTGTAGAAGGATTTCTTGTTGTCCTTCACAGCAGAGGCCAGACTAAGCTCCAAATGCGCTTTTGCCTCCCTAATTTTCTTCCTGCAAGACCTAGCAACATCCTTAAATTTTTCACGAGTTGCCTCCCCTCTCTTCCAAAGGTGATACACCCTCTTTTTTTCCCTTAGTTCCATTAAAAGTTCTTTAACCATCCAGGCTGGCCGTCTGCCCTGGCGGCTCATCTTCCGGCACATTGGCACAGCCTGTCCCTGAGCCTTCAACAGTTCTTCCTTGAAGTAGGACCAGCTCTCCTGGACCCCTTTGTTTTTAAGGGCTTTATCCCAAGGAACCCTCTGAATTAGTTCCTTGAGTAGCCTGAAGTCACTGGCCCCTAAGCACCCTCCGACCACCACATCACCCACCAACCCTTCCCTAGTGGTGAAGAGGAGGTCAAGCATAGCCTTGCCCCTGGTAGGCTCTCACAGCACCTGGGATAAGAAGCTGTCCTCCATGCATTCTAAGAACCTCCTAGATTGCCACTTCTCTGCTATGTTAAGATCCCAGCAGATATCAGGCAAGTTGAAGTCACCCATGAGAACAAGGTCAGGCGATCTTGAGACAGCCTTAAGCTGCCTATAGAATGACTCATCAACATCTTCCTCCTGGTTGGGTGGTCTATAACAGACTCCAACCAGGATGTCAGCCCTGTTGGCCTTCCCTCTAATTCTCACCCACAGGCACTCAACCCGATCATCCCTGATCTCCGTCTCAATGGCATCTAGTGCCTCCCTGATGTACAGGGCCACCCCTCCACCCCTTCTTCCTTGCCTGTCTCTCCTGAAGAGCCTGTAGCCATCAATTGCAGCGCTCCAGTCATGTGAGTCGTCCCACCACGTCTCTGTGATGGCAACTACATCATAACTTTCCTGCTGCAGCAAGGCTTCCAGCTCCTCTTGTTTGTTGCCCACGCTTCGTGCATTAGTGTACATGCACTTCATCTGGGCTGCTGGTTTCACCTCTGGCTCTGGCTTATCACCTCCAGACCCCAGCCTGGGGGGACTGGTTTTAACCCCTTCCCCCTTTGAAATTAGTTTAAAGCCCAATCAAGGAGACCTGCCAATTCCCTCCCCAGAATCTTTTTCCCTTTGAGGGATAGGCCATTCTCGTACACTTTTTTTTTTTTTTGTTTTAGGTTGTGGCCAGTGACAGGACCAAAGGAAATGAGTACAGAGACACAGAAAGTCTAATCCAAACCTCAGGAAACACTTTTTTGCGGTGAGGATGGCTGAAAATTGACATATTTCCCAGCGAGGTTGTGAATGAAATCTCATTCTTTCAAGATATTAAAAAAGACATCTGGACATGTAACTGATCTAGGTAGATTTATCTCATCAGGGTGGTTGGACCAAATGATCACCAGAGCTTGCTTCTCAATCATTCTATGATTCCATGATTCCAAAAACTTTAGTTTTGACCACGTTACAAAACAAGTATGATATAAATTCAAATACTTTTATTTATACAGGAACACAAGTATAATACATTGACAATATAAGTTATAATGCAGTATAACATAATCTAAAACCAGAGTTCCTCTTCTGCCTTCTTTTTCTTTTTTCTTTTTTCTTTTTTTTTTTTTTAATCATCATCTATCGACAAAGCCAAAAGCAACTTTGATACATCAGTGATATCATGTGATGGAGTAACTCACTTTTTCGTGTCTACATCTGAGAAGCAGATCTTGTCATAACTGAACATTTTGAAGGAATTTGGGTTTACTCCTGCATAAGCCTGAACACATCAACCACAGCTTTGGAACAGCTCTCAGTTATACCACCTTCTCAAGTTAACAGCTCTGAGTCAAGGAGGCTATAGTGGGTTTCTGAAGGTGTTCTTATAATCCAAGACAAGTAATCTGACTTTTAAGTTCAAAATATATATGGGGGAAAGTTAATGTGAGAGAAAATAACTTCAGTTACTGTATATTAAAAATTCTCCTTTTTTTTCACAATGAGACAGCATTGCTCTTTCACTGATTGCAAGCTATCCCAAAATAATGTAGTAAAGATTAGATTTTTACAGCACAGTAATTTCTTCTTAATTAAATGTATTAAAGTTAGTGAGTCTCACCATAACTAATATATTATTGATAATTAACATCTATTGGTTAAACTGACTCCATAGCCCTTCATTTATTAATAGACTCAATATTTTTTTTCATTTAAGATAATAAATAATTGTTTCAACCAATTCCAAACCTATAAATAAATATAAAAATAAAAGCTAGATCATATGAAAGTTGCTTTTCTTGTTTTCATTGTACTGCATTTCATGCAATAAAAAGATTGGTTATTGATGAGATTAAAAGTAACTGGCGTCTTTACAAGGGAAGAACTGTTGAGGGGGATTAGGCAAGGAAGGGAGGACCAGACAGTTCCCTTCTCTATGTGCATATAAAACAAAGGGGCATCTGCAAGATACCCTTCTCTTACACATCATGGTAAATCAGCAGTAGTCTGTGAGAGGACGACATGACACTGAACACAGCCTAAGCTCTTGAACTATCAGACCAGAGCACAGGCTTAATAGAATACTAAATATTAACTTTTCCACCCAGAGTCGTGAAGAACCTAATTTAAATGAACATACAATGTATGTAGTAGTGGGGTTGCATGTGAACAGGGACATGCAGTTGGCATTTCAGGAAAGACTGTAAATCCTGAGTAGCTTAACCAATAGGGGAAAAGAGAAGGAAATTTGTGGACGGGAATTTAGGATAAAAGGGGAACTGTGACCCCCAGCAATTTGAAAGGCCCAACCAGGAATTGTCCTGTGGATTCTCTTTTTATTCTAATAAAGCCTTACTAAACTCCTCTGTCTCTTCTGTGAACAGGACCTTCTAGGTAGAGAGAGAATTTTTCCTTACAGTTATGTAGGTTTGTGTTACTGCTGAGTTACTGATTCTCATCAGTTTAAACTGATTTGGAAGGCAGATTGTTTTTTCTTCATAAATGTGTGTCCTGGAGGATCAAACTCCAAAACATGTCCTAGCCCAGACGATGGGCTAAGCACCCATGAATGTGCAAACCTGGACTCTTCCTGGGGTTCAGATAAACATGTATCATGTGTAATTAACTTTGTAACACATCTGTGAAATGTGTGTGCCCCTGGCCATGTTTGGATATGCCCTATCCCATAGGTCCAGTTACCAGGTTTCTGTGTTACCAAAGGGCGTTAATTTTCTTTGGACAGTATTTAAACCAGATGAGAAGTCCGGCATCTTGCCTTATTCTCACCACAGAGACAAGAGCCAAATCCTGCCCAAATAGCAGCTGAAGAACTTGTCTTAACAGGTAACAGCTACACCCAGGCCTTGCACCTGGACCAAGGCAGAAAGGGGAAAAGCTCCAAGAGAATTGAATCCCAGTAGAGGCTACATCCCAACAACAGAGCACACAAGAGAGAGGCCCCCTAGCCCACTCTGAGCCAAAGTCTGCTCGAGTTACAGCCAGAGCATCTGGGAAGATACCAGACAGAGGAGCACACCACGAGTCCCTGGCTAATCTGCCACAGGATCCCACTTTTGGGAAAATGCAGATCAGAGAACCTTTATTTCCAATTTGAATTGCTGTATCAGAAATTCTTAGATCTGTGCTTGAATCATTTAACTGTCTTTGTATGTGGAATGTAATACCCACAACCAAATAACTGAACCGTAAATATACATTGTAAATAAGTTACAGCAGTGTTGGAAGATACCACCACCAGGTAATATTTATCATAAAATATTTAAAAAAAATGTATTTTATTACAATGTGGAATAACATCTATATCTGTATTCTGAATCAGACAATCACAGAATTTTAGACATTGTAAGGGACCTCCGAGATCATCAAGTCCAACCCCCCCTGCCAAAGCAGGATCACCTAGGGTAGTCTGCACAGGAATGCAACCAGGCAGGTTTTTAAAGTCTCCAGAGAAGGAGACTCCACAACTCCCCTGGGCAGCCTATTCAGTCGTTCTTTACAGCCCTCGCTGTAAAGAAGTTTCTCCTCATGTTGAGGTGAAACCTCCTATGTTCAAGTTTGTATCCATTGTTCCTTATTACTGCACAACACCAAGAAGAGATCAGCCCCCTCCACTTGACACCTAGTCCTCAGATATTCATAGACATTGATGAGATCTCCTCTCAGTCTTCTCTTCTTGAGACTAAACAGCCCCAGGTCTCTCAGTCTCTCTTCATAGGGGAGTTGCTCAAGTTCCATAATCATCCTTGTGGCACTCCGTTGGATTGTCTCCAGAAGGTCTCTGTCTCTCTTGAATTAGGGAGCCCCAAGTTGGACACAATACTACAGGTGTGGTTTCACCAGGGAAGAGTAGAGGGGTAGAAGAACCTCCCCAGACATGCTGGACACACGTTTGTTGATGCACCCCAGGATACCATTGGCTCTCTTGGCCACAAGGGCACAATGTTAATGTAAAATTTAAGTATATTAACCAGATGTTTATTCTCCAAAGGAACTTCTAGAAGATGATATATCTTCAATCTAAGTGAGCAGGAGTAGAAGTGGAAAACACCTAACCATAGCATTGAGAGAACAGATAAACTATGTGTTTGAAACAAACCAATATTTTGAAAAGGATTAAATTAAAATTTGAAGTTATATTCCATTCTGAAAAAAAAAAAAAAAACAAAACCAAACATGTATTTGTTCCTTCAACCACTCTGTGTTCTTCAGAGCACACACTAACTTGCTTTTACAACCCTCTGCAAACTGGGACACTCAGACTTTGGACCGCTAAGCATCACTAACACACCCTTATGTCAAGTACTATGACATGCAACACACAACTTTGGCATAACAGTGCAAAAATTACTAGTCTGATAAACTCAGAAATGATTCTCAAAGACTTTTGAGGTCTTCAAACTGAAAAACTCTCAGAGAAGATTGAAATAGAACTATACCAGTGTGGATATTCTACTCTGAAAGTCTCAGCCTGGTGACCAAGAATGGCTTCTTGATACAGTTTTCTTTAGGAATATGAATGTAGGCTCACCCTGTGGCTGCCTCTCTACTACTGCTGTGTTTCTACTATTCTATCATTCTTTTAACCAAGTAATTCTTTTTAAGTAGAGGAGCCCACTCTTTTCATAGCATTGCTCTTCTGATTTATTCAGTATTCCCACTGATTTGGTTTGTTGCTTATCACATACTACGTGTTTTTATGATCTGTTTCTTAAGGCAACAGTTTGGCTTTTGGTGATGCGCAGTGGAGATAGGTGCTTAAAGGTCATCAATGCTTCCTTTAACACTTTAAAAGATTTAGTCCTGCACTCTTACTACTGTTCAATGTTATGCAATATTGAAATTTTGACCTTCCAGTGAACACCTGTAGCAACCTATGTGTTGATATTAAATAAGCAGAGTAGAATGACTCAAATGTCAAGTTATTCCTACTTATCTACTATTCTAAGGAGTACTGCTGTTCTAAGGAGTACTTTCAACTTCATTCTTTTTTTCATCTTATCTTCTTAAATCTTTTTTTCTTGTTATTTTTGTAATTTATTACTTATGAGCAGCAATCATATTTTTGTCATAATGCTTCACTACATTTGTTTGCACAAATTTTGCAGTAATATCTTTTCAGAAGATTTGCCTTTTGTGAGATAGCTACTAAGACTCAGGTATGATCAACACTGAGATAAACTACAGAAAAAAAGAGGACTTGTTTACCCTTGGTGTGAAAAGATCATGGCCTTTCTTTCTCCAAAAAGTACCTCTTTGAGATATGTTCACAAAATAATTTTCTTTATTTATTTTCCCCCCTTTTCCAGGAATAAGTATTTATAAATGATTGCATTATGAAAATCTGAAAACTTATGTGGCAAAACCTGTGATTCATTTAATTCTCAAATTAAAAAGGTATGTGAAGGAACATAAGATGATGAGTGAATGAATCATTAAAAAAGAATGTGTTACTGATGTTATTATACAGAATGTCTCATCTTTTGATCATTATCAAGCTTTGAGTACTTCTTAATAATATAGTAAATCAGAAAAAAAGTAGCTTTAGCGTATTGTCATGGGAAAACTGAAACCAAAGTTACTTGAAAAAGTAACTGAAATTCTAAGTCAATTATCTATGATAAAAAGACATTTTAAAAAATAAATCTGCACAACTGATTCAGATTCTACTGAAATCCATATCAACCCTTCATT
Organism: Melanerpes formicivorus; assembly: GCF_026170545.1. Taxonomy (NCBI): domain Eukaryota; kingdom Metazoa; phylum Chordata; class Aves; order Piciformes; family Picidae; genus Melanerpes; species Melanerpes formicivorus. The sequence continues at coordinate 111,454 of NW_027142573.1, read as the reverse complement.
TGACTTGCATTAACACTGCTTCAGGGATATTCTTCTTTTACTGTTTAGCTACAGACTGTCTATACTGTTAATTTGTTTGCCGTTTACTCTTTTCCCATAGAAATGGGTAATTATATTTTCAATACGATCAATCTATCACTGAAATCATGAAACATATTCTGAACAGTGTCTCTCCTGTGTATTTCACGTTAGTGTCATTTTTTTGGCTTCAGGTTACCAGAATATTTTTATTAAACAGAAGTTTGACATAGGCAAGACTTCATTTACATTTGAACTGTGACACAAAGGAACTACTTTGTAAATCCAGATGTCCATTTTAACTGTTTCTAAATTTCATGATAGTCATAAAGCCACATGCTGTTTCTTATCATATTCAAAAAGCCTCAGAAGAAAAGCTAGAGCAAGGAAGGAGAGATAAACAAGAGCTTTTGACCTGGACAACCATGAGACCAGAACTATGGGTTGTATTACAGAGTGTACTTAGAGTTTTACTAGTACTACTACTACTACTACTACTTCTACTACTACTACTACTGGCTTCATCTCACCATGTTGGTCAAATGCTTTTGTTGCCTGAACTGTAGACTTAACACCTGAAAGAAATAAGTAATAATCTACCTCTTAAGTAGTTATTTGTTTATCAGGAAATAAACTTACTGAAATATTCCAAATAAAAAAGGCATGAATGCAGTATAGAGAATGACATTTGCAAACAACTCGCAAAACTACTTAATTTGTTTGTAACTTAAGAAATACACAGTTTCAAAGCAATGTATTTGATTTGTCATCTGAATTGGTCCACCACAGTCTATGCAGCTATGTAGGAGGTTTGTCTCTTTATTAATTTATTGGTGGTGGCTTGTAATAGCACACACAGAGAACAGTAAGAAAACATACAATGAAGAGATTATAAGCTATAAGAATAATTATTTAAAATATATTAAAATTCTGGAGTAAAACATAAAATGAAGAAATTATAAGATATAAGAATGATTATTTAGAATATATTAAAACTCTGGAGTTTATACTATGGATGCCAAACATTTCATCATGTGTGAAAATTGGGGAATTCTTCCTCTTGCCTAGCTCTCTGCATCCCACTCTAATTATTATGATGAACCAATTAAACACATGGAAGATATTAAGAGATGCTAACCTCAGCCTAAAGTATCCAGATTACTTCATGTTCACTGAGAAGGTCTCATCAGTTATGAGAAGTGCTGTGTGAAAGAAAGGGATGTAGAACAACTGAGTTAGACTTCTGCTTGGATACTTTTTTAGCTATTTCTTTCATCAGTGACGGGAAAGAAGATAAAGAAACCGATCTCTCCTATCTAGAATAGTTTTTAAATTTTCCCCATTAAGTCAGAAGAGAATTGTGATATGAAATGCAGGAATATGAAACAGAAGATATTCTTTTTAAAGAACACTGAAACATACCCAGAGTTTTCATTAACAACAAGAATTTACAACTAAAAACATTTTTATTTTTGATGTCATTAAAACCAAATCATGACACTGATTTTATTTGCCTATTTATTTAGTAATCAACATTTATTCAAAACCAGTTTTCTTCTAAAATACATTGAGGCATATTAAATTGTACAGGATAATTATGCCCATACATTGATCCTAATTATAACTCTTTTCAGGAAATTTAGTCAGTGGAATATTATCTGGTATCTGTAATAACCACATTCATTCTAATCAGATTTGTGCCTATGTTATGTGGTGCAAGTTAGCGGTATTAATTTTGTATATGTAGTAGTTTTTGGATTAAATTCATGCTGATCTATGTCTCTTATTTTCAAGACCCATTTATTGATGTTCTCATTGCCAATGGAAAGAAAAAACACCACTCAGAACAAACACTTTCTTCATTATCAAATTTAATTAATAAAGTTGTTCTCTTTGTTTTTTGCACTAATTTGCTGGTATTATATCTCAAAGTTAAATCATTCTACAATCTGAATTTTTCTGATCGTAATAGTTTTGACACAGTATTGCATTTTTATATGCTTGTGCAACATGCAGCTGAATAAGATCTCAGTCCAAAATGAGGCTTGTAAATTCAAAGACAGAGTAAATATTTACAGTTGTATTATCTTAGTCAGAATAATGGAATATATACAAACGCATATCTGCTGAATGTACACAGTGAAAAGGATTCCTATGTATATTCATCCTCTGTCCTTCATTTATCTGTTTATTTACAGAAATGAATGAGCAGGACTGTGAGATAAGCTTTTCTGGTACGAAACTTTAAAGACTTCTGATTCAGAGCCCACATACTTTTATTTTACTAAACTAAATTGTGACTTCTAAGAGCTAACATTTTAGAAAATTCATATTGTCATCACCATATTGCCTACATTCTCTCTTTTTAAAGAAAATATCCTAGTCTTCACTGTTAATACTGTAATGGTTTTAACTTATATTTTATATGAATTCTATGTCTATTACTTCTCAAAGCAGTGTAAACTAGTGATAGTGACTACATCTTTCCATTTATTGTCATGCTGTTTTCTATCACTAGGGCTCATTCCCACATTGTGTGAATTCTCTTGGGAATATATCTTTTTCATGTAATTCTGAGACTGATTCATTTATTATTTTAGCTTTAGGAGGATGTAAAAGCATTTAATAATTGTGTCTCTTAAAGATATTAGATTTACATTTAGATCTATTTTCTGTTTCTCTTGGGGTTTGTAGGTGGTGTTCTTAGTCAAAGGCAATGAATTACCTGACAGTGAATACTCCTGAACTGTCATACTTCCTCCTCAGAATAAAAACCATCACATGCTTCCAGTGTGAATTTTACATAGTTCATAGGAGAAGCTGGCAGACACCTTTGACAGGCTAGTTCTGGCTATTACCTTTACGTCAGTATTAATTAAAAAGACCAAAACAACAGATGAAGACAGGTAAGGATTTTCAGTGAAACCAAGAGCCCTCAGATCATTATATTTAGAGTTATCTGAAAGATTTACACATTGGTATTTTTCAACTTATAAAATGTGTCTGGAGGATTGTAAGAATTTTAGAGTCAGTGTAAAGGGGAAGAGGTAGACAAGGGCAACTGTACAGAAAATGTTACTGTCAGAAGGTGCTCTGAAACACTAAGGAGTTCAGTGCATGAAAGAGACTTATCTGTTGAGTTGAAGAAAGCAGTAAGAGCTTTAGATTTCTAACAGGGCTTTAGAACTGTGCAACCAAGAGCAGAAAACTTTTATATAAATATGAACTTCAAAAAGATCCAAAAAGACCAATTTCTGCAATTTTTATGTGTTAAACAATTTAAAATAATACAGAAAAGAGAATGGGTTGTGACACAATGAGAGTTGTGTACACTTCAATCAATCACTCTTGTAGATTGCATTATCTCCCTGGTTTGAGTTAAATAATGTTATAGACTTACAAAGCTTAGGTTAAAAGATTCCTTGTATAGGTTAGGAAGTCAACAGCACACAAAAGTGTGTGTGGCACGGTACTCAAAGCAGATTCAAAATGAAGGAATTCCCCCTGGTATTTTTCCATTTCTCCCTTTACAATAAAATGAAACACTACATTAAACACTAGTGAATGTATGTTTTTTATATTCTTGTGAGACAATTATTTATCACTGTATATATGAGAAACAAAGACACAGAGATATTATTCTTTTCCAGAATTGAATTTGACAAACATGATATATTGTTTGTTTTTTTTGGTTTGGTGGTTTGTTTGTTTTTGTGGTTGTTTGTTTTTTTTTTTTTTTCATATTATATAACCAAAACATAACAGAACACTAAATTGTGTCTCATGAATCTGGGATAAAATTAATCTATCTATATGTAATGGTGGGATTCTGAACCACAAATTGGACCTAATTTTAAATGTCCAAATTAAGATAAATGAGACTTAAGGGCCTTGTTCCTACTGTCACCAGAGGAATTTTTGGGGACTGACTGTGTTTCATAATTACGGGCTATAAATGCCATTTTAAATATCTTAGGTTATATGAGACTGCAGCTCGTGACACAGAGTCATGGAAGACCTATGTTGTCAGCACTGGTATCTGGAATTCAGGTCAGATTTGCAAGGGCACATCATTTGATTAAGTTCATATCTTAAGACAGATAGCAAATATATGCTATTTGATTTTTGACCTGAAATATTTTTTGTGGGCATTTAAAGATGGAGAAGGTATTTTCTACAATGTGCTTTAGAAGAATATACTATGCTGAAATAGTGATGTGCTTTTCCTCCCCTCCAAATTCTCTCCTCTTTCCAGCTCCCCATTTTTCTTGTATTCTACCTACTCATGCCAGCACATTCTTCCCGCTCCTTATCTTTGTGCACACTCCAGTAAAATCTACTTGACATCACATTGACCTCCCCATAGAATATATTTTATCTGCTTTTCCCACCTAATTCTTGTTCCACTCAGCTGTTCTGTCTTTTTGTTTAAAACTTTTTTTTTCATTGAAATACTCCCTTTTTCTCTTTGTCCTGGTTCGTCATCCAATTCCTGTATCTTATTCTCTCATCCTTTCTATTTTCTGGATCTTCTTGAAGATTGAGACACGTGGTTCCTGTCTTTAGTACTTTGAACCTTCAGCATTGTGTTATCTTTTATTACCCACTTGAGAAATTCTAGAAAAGTTAATAAAACATCAAGAAAGTATGTGTTAAAAGCTGTGGTATCCGAATCCTTTCTGGGTTAGAGAGGGTGAAATCAATCAAGAATAGGGAAGTCCTTTCTTTTTTTATTCCTAAAGTCATGTGGGCTGATATTTTTCAAGGACAGATGGAGCTTCTTATGCAGAATGGCTAAAATTTGGTAGTTTTAAACATCTCATGTTATTTGCAAATGAAGTGTACATTTCTTGATAAATACTGTCAGTCAAACTATTTTTTCACACCTGCTAGAATCTCAGTGGGAAAGACAATATAGAGGAATCTGAAAGATATTGTGACCAACATATGTAGTAGAACAGGTTAACATGTCTTGTATTAGAACAGGTTAAATGGGAAATGGTCTGTTGCTGGCACATGAATATTCTCCACTGTGTAGGAGAACATGCTGCTCTGAGATAAGAAACTGGCAGGATGGAGTCTTGAAGGCAAAGCTGATTAAAAAAGCCTGCAAGAATGATTGGGCAAAACAAAAGCTGGAACCTTAGCAATGACCCCCACTGGTGACTGAGGCACCCCTTAAGCTTAGCAGATGTATGTACAGGAACCTTCAATCTTATGTACGTGGAGGTGAAGCTTGGCAGTTCTACCCACACTTTCTGGACAAAGGTGCAGGGATAGGGGCCAGACCACCATACAATAAAAGGAGAGACTTCTCCCCAGGAACTTGGGCAACTATAAGATTGAAGGCCTATTTTGCCCCTACAGGGACACTCATGAAGAACTCATGCCTACTGATCTCTGACCAGCTCAGCTACCCTGAGGAAAAGAAGTAGCACCTGGACCCTCACTTCTATGATCACATTTGGGCCAGTATGTGTTTGGGAATCAATAAAGGGACATGCTGTACACTTTGCTTATTTGTATATGTGAGTTCCTTTGTCGCAGGCCTGTGGGGCCCAGACCCACATCAGAATCTAACTAGAACAACACATTTGAAAATGTCAGCATGCCTGTACAGAATTATACGGCTTTTCTCAAATAAAAATAATAGGGAAAAAATAATAAAAATTATAAAGATAGCAAAGATTAAAATGTCCTTTTATTTTCTTTTTTATTCCTGTTGTTCTGAATAAGTAGTGGCCTAATTACAGACCTATTTACACCTTTATTTTTGCTCTTTTATCTGTGTTTATCCTTTTACATTAAACAGAGCAAGAAACTGATAACTATGCATCCACAATTTTTAAGACTATTTTTTATGAGCAAATTTGTCATAGAATCATAGAATCAATAAGGTTGGAAAAGTCCTCAGAGATCATCAAGTCCAACCTGTCACCAACACCTCATGACTAACTAAGCCATGGCCTCAAGTGCCACGTCCAATCCACTCTTGATCATCTCCAGAGACGGTGACTCCACCACCTCCCTGGGCAGGACAATTCAATGTCCAACAACCCTTTCTGTGAAGAACTTTCTCCTCACTTCAATGCTTTGGAGATGTTCCAAAAAGATCCAAGGTGTGAGCTATCACCCAGGCAATGGGATGTGTCAGGAGTCCAGCTTTTGTTCTTGTCGTTCAATCTTCATTCAACTATGTGTATATGTATATATCTTCCAGAGTAACTTCTTCATGCTATCTCTTATACTGAAAAGGCATTCTGGCACCCTTTCACAGCTGTATTATGTTCAAAGATTCTTCTAGAGAAATGTGGTGGGTTGACAATTCCCCCTGAGTATAAAATTGCCAGACCAGCTCAGCTAGAAAGTAAGTGAAGCAGTATTTACAAGCAAAACTACAATCTAAGTATGAAATGCAACTAAAATTAATATGTACAAAATATACAATATTTACATATATGTACAATTTATAAACAACACAAGAACCTTGCCAGCCCTGGACAAACCAAGGGGCTACTAGTAGCTTCCCCTTCCCTGCTCCCTTCCCCCATTCCCGCCCTCCCCACCTCCTTGTACACAGAGAGAGAAGCAAGACAAGAGAAGAAAGGATAAAAGCAGAGCGAGCTGTTTATTAATACTTAGCCACAATAAATCTATGCAGCCAAGGTCAGCAAAGCCAGCAGAAGCTCAAGTTAGTATTTGCTAGAGAGAAGGAAGTGAAAAGAAGAATGAGTTACTGTACAAAACTAACTTTATGGTAGACATCCGTCCAACAGTATTATCTAGAATTTGTCATTATTTTCCTTTTTACATCCAATGGCAATTTATTTGCATTCTATTACTTTCTGCTCAAGATCTGTGGAAGATTTTCTAGACACATATAGAAACTACAACAAAAAGAAGAAAAAATAATAATTAAAGGACTTGGAGCTTAACTCAGTTGCAAAACCATGCAAATCTGTACAATTTCAAGACTTTGGTCCAGAAAGATGGGGTCACCCATAAGTCTGTTGGCAAATATCCTTTACACCTTTTCATGTATTGCACATGCTGTATCCTTCAAATGTCAGTAAATGTCTTTATCAGGCAACAAAATTGAACTAGTGACTGTAGAAAGTTTTGGCTCCCTGTCATGAATGCCTCAGAGAGCCTAAATGCATCTGTCCTTTTGTGAGCTAGATAGCTAAATAAATGTCATGATTAGTGGAAATCTAGTCAATACTAGTATGAAGTCTGTTACACTGAAAAACTTAATGTACTTACTACATCAGTGAGTAGTAAAAATGCCACAACTTACAAAGCACTTGGGATAGTACCTATTTATTGACGATCAGTAAGCAAAAATACATTGACAAAAATAACTAGAAGCAATGGTTTGAATGATGGAACAAGGCACTAGTACAGTATGTACAACTAGTGAGAGGACAAAGAATATGCAGTGACATCATGTGTCCTACAGAAGTTTCATACTGTGTGCTACTACGTGAAATGGAATTTAAAGCATATTGATCCTTGTGAGGAATATGGATTTATTATTTTTCACTCAGCTTCTACACAACTAATCCTTGAACGGATTATCTGAGGGCAAAGCAGCTCTCTTCAGACACACTCTTACAATTTCCTTGACCTCTCCTGCTGGAAATGTTTACTTCAACAAGAAATTAAAATCATTAGAAGTAAGAAAATAGATGTAGATTATCTCCCTTACTTACTATTGTAATTTTAATAAGAGACTTCAGAAGCTAAATCCATCAATATTCAAGTTCAAGATAATACAGGATCTACAGGCAAAATGGATTAAAGAGTAGGTCAGTCAAAATAGGACCACATCTGTGGCAGTTTTAGGCTATGCCTTTAAAATTAGCCGGAGATTTCTAGCAGAAAAGTAGAAAAATATAAATTTTTCACTATTGGGTGTAAAAAGGAAAACAAAAGATTATTCTAAACAAATTCATTGGGCAAAGTCTGGGGTATAGAGGCAGTTGTTGCATAACATCTTTAACATTTTTCACTTTCATCCCATTCTTTTCTCCTGTGGTCTTAGCTACTCTGCTTTACTCGGAGAGATAATAACCGCTTCTGACTGGCCTTGAGAAAAGATAAGAACATTAACACTGCTTCTCTAACTTCAAGGGAAAAAAAGAGGCTGTATCACCTTTGGAAGGAGGGGAAGGCTTCTCAAGGTATGTTTAAGGAAGTTGTTAGATTATGTAGGAATAAAATTAGAGAGGCAAAGGCCCAGTTGGAACTGAAGCTGGCCACCTCTGTCAAAGATAAAAAAAACATTTTTACAAATATATTAACACTAAAAAGAAGGGCAAGAAGAACCACCAGTCCTTATTGGACCTGGAGGGGAATATGGTGACTGAAGACGAGGAAAAGGCTGAGGTCCTGAACACCTTCTTTGCCTCAATTTTTAACAGCAAGGCAGGAGTTCAGGAGGAGTGGCCTCCTGAGCTGGGTGATGGGGTCAGGGAGTAGTGTAATGAGCCAGAAATCCATGAGGAATTAGTTTGGGACCTGCTGAGCCACTTGGACACTTACAAGTCCATGGGACCAGATGGGATCCATCCTAGGGTGCTGAGAGAGCTGGCAGATGAGCTGGCCAAGCCACTCTCCATCATTTTCCTCCAGTCCTGGCTCACCGGTGAGGTCCCAGGTGACTGGAAACTGGCCAATGTGGTCCCCATCCACAAGAAGGGTCGGATGGAGGAACCCAGAAACTACGGGCCAGTCAGCCTGACCTCAGTGCCAGGGAAAGTGATGGAGCAGATTATCCTGGTGGCAATAACTGCGCACCTGAAGGACGGCCAAGGGCTCAGGTCCAGCCAACATGGATTTAGGAAGGGCAGGTCCTGCCTCTCCAACCTGATCTCCTTCTATGATCAGGTGACCTTTCTGGTGGATGTGGGGAGGCCTGTGGATGTGGACTACCTGGACTTCAGCAAGGCCTTTGACACCATCCCCCACAGCAAACTGCTGGCTAAGCTGTCAGTTCGTGGCTTGGACAGCAACACTCTGTTCTGGGTTAAGAAGTGGCTGGAGGGCCGAGCCCAGAGAGTGGTGGTGAATGGTGCCACATCCAGCAGGCAGCCAGTCACCAGTGGCATCCCCCAGGGATCAGTGCTGGGCCCCATCCACTTTAATATCTTAATGATCTGGATGAGGGGGTTGAGTCAGTCATCAGCAAATTTGCAGATGACACCAAGTTGGGAGCAGGTGTTGATCAGTTAGAAGGCAGAAGGGCTCTGCAGAGGGACCTCGACCAACTGTACAGATGGGCAGAATCCAATGGGATGGCATTTAACAAATCCAAGTGCCGAGTGCTGCACTTTGGCCATGGCAACCCTATGCAGAACTACAGGCTGGGGTCAGAGTGGCTGGAGAGAACCCAAACAGAGAGGGACCTGAGGATGCTGATTGACAGCCACCTGAACATGAGCCAGCTGTGTGCCCGGGTGGCCATGAAGGCCAATGGCATCCTGGCCTGCATTAGGAATAGTGTGGCCAGCAGGAGCAGGGAAGTCATTGTGCCCCTGTACTCTGCATTGGTTAGGCCGCACCTTGAGTACTGTGTCCTGTTCTGGGCCCCTCAGTTTAGGAAGGATATCGAGACACTTGGACGTGTCCAGAGAAGGGCAACAAGGCCTTGAGCACAAGCCCTATGAGGAGAGGCTGAGGGAGCTGGGATTGTTTAGCCTGGAGAAGAGGAGGCTCAGGGGTGACCTCATTGCTCTCTACAACTACCTGAAGGGTGCTTGTAGCCGGGAAGGGGTTGGTCTCCCAGGCAACCAGCACCAGAACAAGGGGACACAGTCTCAAGCTGTGCCAGGGGAAGTTTAGGCTCGAGGTGAGGAGGAAGTTCTTCACTGAGAGAGTCATTTGTCATTGGAATGGTCTGCTCAAGGAGGTGGTGGAGTCCCTGTCCCTGGAGGTGTTCAAAAGGGGATTGGACGTGGTACTTGGTGCCATGGTCTAGTCATGAGGTCTGTGGTGACAGGTTGGACTCGTTGATCTTTGAGGTCTCTTCCAACCTTAGTGATACTGTGATACTATAACATATGTTCCTTCTTTTTTTCTCTTTGGTACAAAGAGAAAGGGAGGGGAGGTTTGGGGGAAGGGCAGTGAAACCAGCTTCCCTGCTCTCTGGGAAACCAGAGAGGTACCACAGGGTGTTTCTGTGATATTTTCTAACTGTGAATTTCTGCGTAATATTGTAAATACTGTACATTTTGTACATGTTCATTGCATTCTATTGTAGAGTGTAGGTTTTGCTTGTAAAAACAGCTTCCATTTGCTTCCAACTGAGTTAGTCATGCTAAGTTAATGTGATGAGAAACATCAACTCACCACAACATCATTATTACTGAAATATAATAAAAGAATGTATTATTGCAAAGTAAGCTACAGGGATTACTATTAAACATATTTAAAAATTGCAAGCATCGTGTCTTATTTACACCATTATAGCTTAAATATTGAGAAAATTAAATGAAGGAATTGCGTCAAGTGAGAAGGAAATGATAGGATATGGAAAGGATATGGTCTATATAGAAAATATATGGAGAGAATATATATAGAATTTAAGATCCTCATGGCAACTAGGAGGACTTATCCCAAGCTTACAACCCTGGACTTTAGGCATGCACACTTTGATCACTTCAGGGATCTGCTGGATAAAGTATCATGGGACAAAGCCCTAGAGGGAAGAGGGGTCTAGGACAGCTGGTTAATTTTCAAGGACCATCTTCTCTGTGCCCAGGAGCAAAGTATATTCACAAAGAGGAAAGCAGGAAAGAATGCTAGGAGATCTGCCTGGATGAGCAAGGAGCTCCTGGACATGCTGCCACACTAAAAGAAACTCTACTAGGAGTGGAAGAAAGGACACCTGGAATGAGGGGGTATATAAGGCATAATTGGGGGGCCCAAGCATCAAGAGACCTGGTTAGAAAAGCTACAGCTCAGTTAGAATTAAATCTACCCAGGGAGATCAAGGGGAGCAGTACAAATTTCTACAGGTATATGAATGGTGAAAAAGAGACTAGGGAAGGTGTGGGCCCCCTCAGAAAGGAAACAGGTGAACTGGTGACAGTGACATGCAGAAGGCTGAGGTTCTCAATGACTTCTTTACCTCAGTCTTCACTGGCAAGGGCTCCAGCCACACTCCCAGAATAATGGAAGATAATGGCAGGGACTGCAAGAAGGAGCTGTCGATTGTGAGTGAAGATCAGGTTCGTGATCATCTGAAGAACCTGAAAGTGTTCAAGTCATAGAATCATAGAATCATAGAATCATAGAATCATAGAATCATAGAATCAATAAGGTTGGAAATGACTGTGGGACCTGATGGGATACACCCACAGATGCTGAGGAAGCTGGCAGATGAGGTTGCTAGGCCGCTCTCTATCATATTCCAAAAGTCCTGGCAGTCTGGGGAAGTCCCCACTGACTGGAAAAGGGGAAACATAGCCCAATTTTCCAAAAGGGAAAGAATGACCAAAAGAACTATAGGCCAGTCAGTCTTACCTCTGTGCCAGCAAGATCACGGAGCAGATCCTCCTGGAGGCGCTGCTGAGGCAGAAGAATAATGAAGAGGAGATTGGGTACAATCAGCATGGCTTCACCAAGGGCAAATCCTGCCTGAAAAAAATGGTGGCCTTCTATGACAAGGTCACAATAGATGAAGGCCAAGAAACTGACATCATTTAACTGGACCTGAGCAGAGCCTTCAACACTGTCCCACACCACATCCTGGTCTCCAAGCTGGGACAGAAAGATTTTGATGGATGGACCATTCAGTGAATAAACAACTGGCTTGATGGCCTCATCCAAAGGGTGGCTGTCAATGGCTCCATGTCCAAGTGAAGGTCAGTGACAAGTGGAGTGCCTCAGGGATCAGTACTGGGACAGTGTTGTTTAACATTTTTTGGTGACATGGACAGTGGCAATGAGTGCACCCTTAGCAAATTTGCCAATGACACCAAGCTGTGTGGTGCAACAGACACACTGGAGGGAAGGGATGCCATCCAGAGGGACCTCGACAGGCTGGAGAGGTGGGCCCATGACAACCTCACGAGGTTCAACAAGATCAAATGCAAGGTCCTGCATCTGGGTCAGGGCAATGTCAGGCACTGACATAGGCTAGGCAGCGACTGGCTTGAGAACAGCCCTGAAGAAGAATTGGGAGTACTGGTGGGTGAGAAGTTGAATATGAGCCAGCAGTGTGCACTTGCAGCCCAGAAAGCCAATCACATCCTGGCTGCATCAAGGCAAGCATACCCTGTAGGTCGAGGGAGGTGATTCTCCCCCTCTGCTCTGCTCTGGTGAGACCACACCTGTAGTTCTACATCCAGTTCTGGAGCCCCTGTTACAGGAAGGATCTGGACATGCTGGAGTGTGTCCAGTGAAGGCCCACGAGAATAATCAGAGAGCTGGAGCACTTCTCCTATGAGAACAGACTGAGAGAGTTTGGGCTATTCAGTCTGGAAAAGAGAAGCCTCCGTGAAGACCATATTGTGGCCTTCCAGTGTCTTAAGGGGGCCTACAAGAAAGCTGGTGGGGAACTTTTTAGCATGTCAGATAATGATAGGACTAGGGGGAATGGAACAAAACTAGAAATGGGTAGATTCAGAGTGGATGTTAGGAAGACATTCTTCACCATGTTGCCCAGGGAGGTGGTAGAAGCCCCATTCCTGGTGGCTTTTAAGGCCAGGCTGGCTCTGGGCAACCTGATCCGTTGTAAGGTCTCCCTGACCATGGCAGGGGGATTGGAACTAGGTGATCCTTGAGGTCCCTTCCAACCCTAACAGTTCTATGATTCTATGACATCAGCCATATATTATATCATGTATATTTTATTTTTAAATTGTCTGTAAAACATAACAACAATACTTCAGACTACAAAACTGTTAACTGCTAATATGTATCCAATTTCTGAAGACAGACCATCTTACAACATCATCTTCCATCACTAAGACAAACTCCATACAACTTGTCAAACTACAAACTGAATAAAATTCTGCAGATAATCTGAACTGACAGCATTTTGCATATGATAAAAGCTTTTGGTAATTAACATGACTATAACTTCTCTACTTTCTGTTACAGAATCAAAGAACTCATCTGACAAAAATGTCTTATCTTCCCTCCAGGTTGAAAAAGGGTAACTAGTCAGAAGAACTTTTGATATCATCACAGAGTAGTCCACACCCATCCATAACGAGATGAAACATGTTTGTGAATACAAATGTTCCACTACCTTTCAGCTTTGAAGTTTATGTTTGAGAATAGTGTAGAATGCTTTCTTAGAGATACAGAGGACAAATTATGTTACTGAACAGGGATCTCAATGAACAGTAAAGTACTTTATTACTCTTTTCACAAGTAGGCTGTGACTTTCATGAATAAACTCTTTCTTTGCACTCCTTCCAGGTGCCTTTTATTATTTCTTTTTTTTAATTCTTTTCCCTATCACTTTCATTCCTCTGAAGAGACGCTATTTAACAGCTAAATGAAACAATAGTATACATATTCTTCTGCTTGCTTAGTGTGAATTAGATCTTCCATGGTAAATTCAGTATTTGTACTACTTGTGCACTTCAGAAATGCTTGCTTAAACAGCAAATCATTTTGGTCTGTGACTTTTCAGAAACTGAGACAAATTTTTCATCCATTAAATTCTACATGTCCAAATTTTGCTGTTTTCTGTTACAGAACTATACTTTTTGAACCTCGCATAGTTTTGGTTTTGTTCATCTGTATTTTCAGGCCTTCAGCTTTAACAAAACTAACATCTAAAGTTTTCCTTATTAAAGCAATTTTATTCAGATTACTCAGTGCCCATTTTCAGTTAAAAATAAACATACTGGCAGATACGGTTTATTCAGAAAAACATCTACATAAATAATTATTTCCATATCTCTATCTAAGAAGAGTTACAGAAAATTCAGATATTGCATTCAAACACAGCATTTAACTACATGGTAAAAGTGCATTGAAGATAGAGTTTTCTTTTATGCCTAGTTGTGTCATGTGTTCAGCTGGATGGTCTCACTAGGAGCGGCCCAGGTCACTGCTGCTAAGTTGGCATGAGGCAAAGCTGTGCCATAGAGAGCAGAGGCCAGCACCTAGCAGAGGGAAGGCCTGAATCTGGCTGCAGGAATCAGCTGATGAGTTGTTTGATATGAGGATGACATGAGGATGGGCATTGTAGGTTGGACGGTAACATGGGATGCTTCCTATTTCTGAAGGCTTCTTTTGCTTCTGGGGTTGGAGTGTTGGGATCTTCTGCTGGATGGCTGCTTCTGCTTTTGGTTGTTTCTCTCACTAGTTTGCATCTGCTTTAGCTGTGCTTTCTGTGGAATATACTGTATACAGTGTTATACACTGTATTATTTTATTAAATTCTCATCTTGATCCACAGGGATTTTGATACTTTTTAAAAATTTTGTTTTATTTTATTTTTTAGATAATTCTGTATTATTAGACTGTTGGAACTTGGCCAACACCTGAGTCTTAAACTGTAATATCATGTTAAAATTATTAGCAAACTTAAAGTTGAATATTCAAGAGAGCAGGAGGTTCAGCAATATATATCCTTTAAAAACATTTACAAGGAAAAGTTAAACCATTTGGCTTACAGATAGAAATACTTTGGCTGTGAAGTTTTCCAGCAATTTTGAGCAGTTTTGATTTGATTTCCCCTTGAAAATTATTGTTTTGTTCATAAAACATAAAATCTCTCTGAAGGTCTAAAGAACGGTAGACTTGGTTAGGCAAAAATGAATATGGTCAGATTTATAATACATGCAGCATAACTAAATTAGATTGTTAAAATATACATGTGGTGTTAAGACAAAAATTTAAGAAGGGGAAAAACAAAGTTAAGTCTCAAATAAAATATTATAGATGAAGGTGCTTAAGTTAGACAATGTAGCAGCATTTATCATGTTCCAATGTAGAAAACGCCAGTACCATTTTCTGTTTCCCCGCCAGACATTAAATCTACTGTAATTTACTGAGTAATAAATGTAGAGAAAATGGGGAAAAGAAGGAAGGTGTGATGATGATTCATCAGAAAAATGATTAAATGTATGCAGAAATCTATAAAACAGCAAACCAATTTTAAAACAAAGTGTTAGCAATGCATTGGACTATATATATGTATGTGTCAAACCAGCAAGGAGGTGGACAAAACCATGTTCTCAATATTTTTTTTTTTCCTGGTGACTTTTGAATAAAAATGTAGAAAATCCTGTGCCAGAGACACATCACCAAGCTGTTTCTGTTTATTTTCCCTGTTATTGCACAGCTCTCACACCCCTTCAATAATTCATACTTCACAGGAAAGACATCAAATAACCCAACACTAGTTTTACTGTAGTCTATAAATTTAGACATTTTCTGAAAATGTGGGAGAGGTAATTTTAACCTATTCAGAGTAAAGGGAAAAAAAAAAAAAAAAAGGCACTTAAACAGCTCACTGGCTCTACAAGTTTATCATGTAAAAGATTCCAATAGTTTTCAGTGGAACCCCACGAAGCCACAGTGAAATGAGCAGAGCCTGGCAAAACAGATAAATTCCCAGTGGAAACATTCAGTACCTCTCTGAACTGGAATCAAGCTCAGGTGTAGTGTAGAATCTACTCTGCAAGCTAGAAAGCTTCTTAGCATGAATAAGAACATGTGTGCTATATGGAAGTGCCAAATGATTTTATGAAATAGCAGGATGACAGAGTATAAGGCTTATATTGCCATATTATTAATTGTTATATTACATGTTACTTCACTGATTTGATGGAAGTGTGCAGTGTGAGGGAAGCTGATAGAGAGGGCACATATGTTTACATACATGTTTTGCAGTATCCCTTGTAGTAAGCATTAGGAATTTGCTAAATGGTTTAGAAAAATAAGTATAGAAACTTTAAATTTTAATGTACTTCAGAGAAGGAAACAGGAAAAAGAATATACATTCTTCAGAAAATGAGACATAAAAGAAACAGGATCAAATATTTTCAACTAGAAAATAGCTTTTTTCATTATTACTTAATACTTGTTTATATTAATGACTGACTTATAACCTGAACCCTGTAAGTCAGATTTATGTGCAATTGTAATTTTTAACTGATAATGTATTGGTAACATAGACTGTATATTAATTTCCATGAAAGCTATGATCAGAGTTGTAATTTGCCATAACCAGACATCACAAGCCGTAGCATTGTAATACTGTTTACTGTACATTCACTTGGAATAGAACAACTAACATATTTAAGAGAATTTGACTGTCCCTTCATGATGAAGACTCTTTTCAGTCTGAGAATTTAGGAATAATGAGTTCCTTATTTTTACATGTCTGGCTCTTCTGTCATACTCCAGAATCTTTTATGGCAAAGTGGATGGGAGAAGAGAGGCACCACAGACTGGCCTCTAAACAGAGAGAACACAGAGGAACACATAAAGGTCTGCATACTGCTGTGGCAAACACAGAATTTTAAACAGTATTATAACTCTTGCCATATTTAAAGCTGTATGCATATATTACATATATATATGTTCATGTATATTTGTGTGCGTGTATTTTACCTTCTCTTTCTGGATAACACCCTGGTCATGCTACATAAAGTAGGAGGAAAATCAAACCACTTTTTTTCCATTTCTACCACAGATATTGTGTGGAATTCCACAAACACAAGCGGCAATTCCATGCAGTGATGATTCACAGTGGGTCCAATCCTGTTCAACACCCTCATTAATGTTGTGTCATATGGAGAAACAATACACTCAGGAAGTTTGCTGATAACAGAAAACTGGGATGAGTGGCTGATGGCAGCACAGAGGGCTGTGCTGCTCTCCGGAGTGATATTGTATGTAAAGATGGAGCCAGACTCTTTTCAATTGTTCCTAGTGACAGGACAAGAGACAATGGGCAAGAGCAGAAACACAAGAAGTTCATTCTGAGCATAAGAGGTTGACTGAATTGTCATAGGTTGTCCAGAGAGCTTTCAGTTTCCATTGTTGGAGATACTCAAAAGCCTGAATGTTCTTAAACAGCCCACTCTAGCTGACCCCCTTTTACAAGAATGGGGACATGATGACCTACAGAGCTCCCTTCCAATCTCAACCATTATGCCATTCTGTGAAAAGCACAGTCTGTTAATGTGAAGTCTCTAGGTTCACCATGTTTGATTCTGATCACCTGAAATAATTTTCTATATAGTCAATGAATACCTGAGAAAAATCAGTCAGAAATGTTACATGATGAACAGGTCATAAAAGAGCAAAATCTAATTCTTAATCATAATGTGTTGTTGGTTGGAATCTGTTACAGACTACCCAACCAGGATGAGGAGGCTGATCAATTGTTCTACAAACAAATGGAGGCCATCTCAAGATCAACAGATCTTGTCCTTGTTGGCGACTTCAGCCTCCCAGATATCTGCTGGGAACTTAATTCAGCAGAGAGGAGGCAATCCAGAAGATTCCTGGAGCGAATGGAGGACTGCTTCCTGACACAGCTGTTAAGCGAGCCTACCAGGGGACAGGCTCTGCTTCACCTTCTATTCTCCAATAGGGAAGGGCTGGTGGGAGTCATGATCGTGGGAGGCTGCCTAGGGTGCAGTGATCACGAGATAGTGAAGTTTTCAATATGCAGGGAGATAGGGAGGAGCACCAACAGAAGCTTCACCCTGGACTTCTGAAGGGCGAACTTCAGCCTGTTTAAGAAACTTATTTGTAAAGTCCCCTGGCTACCAGCCCTCATGAACCAAGGGGTCCAGGCTGGTTGGACCTGCTTCAAACAGGAGCTCTTGAAGGCACAGGAACTGGCAGTTCCCACGTGCCGAAAGACGAGCCGGTGGGGAAGGAGACCGGCCTGGATGAGCAAGCAGCTCCTGGAGGATTTAAGGGGGAAGAAGAGGTTGTATCACCTTTGGAAGGAGGGGAAGGCTTCTCGAGGTAAGTTCAAGGAAGTTGTTAGATTATGTAGGAATAAAATGAGGGAGGCAAAGGCCCAGTTGAAACTGAAGCTGGCCACCTCTGTCAAAGACAATAAAAAACATTTTTACAAATATATTAACAATAAGAAGAAGGGCAGGAAGAACCCCAGGTGGCCAAGAGGGCCAATGGCATCCTGGCCTGCATTATCAGTAGTGTCACCAGTAGGAGCAGGGAAGTCATTGTGCTCCTGTACTCTGTATTGGTTAGGCCGCACCTTGATTACTGTGTGAAGTTCTGGGACCCTCAGTTTAAGAAGGACATCGAAACACTTGAACGTGTCCAGAAAAGGGCAACAAGGCTGGTGAGAGGCCTTGAACACAAGCCCTATGAGGAGAGGCTGAGGGAGCTGGGATTGTTTAGCCTGGAGAAGAGGAGGCTCAGAGGTGACCTCATTGCCCTCTACAACTACCTGAAGGGTGGTTGTAGCCAGGAAGGGGTTGGTCTCTTCTCCCAGGCAACCAGCACCAGAACAAGGGGACACAGCCTCAAGCTGTGCCAGGGGAGGTTTAGACTCGAGGTGAGGAGAAAGTTCTTCACCGAATGAGTAATTCGTTATTGGAATGTGCTGCCCAAGGAGGTGGTGGAGTCACCGTCCCTGGAGGTGTTCAAGAGGAGGCTGGACGTGGCACTTGGTACCATGGTCTAGTCATGGGGTCTGTGTTTATAAGTTGGACTCGATGATCCTCGAGGTCTCTTCCAACCTTAGTTATACTGTGATACTGTGACTTTAAGAGGCAAGTATGTAGGTGTTCCATATTACTGAAAGAATCGCTTGAATTTTAAAGCTTTAGGAATTGTTATCCTCATGTCTTGGGGTTTGTTCTTTTCTTCATAGAAAAGTGAAATTCTGAAGTGCTATAAAAATTACATTTACATTACATTGGAATGAGATTTGCTGTTATAGCAGTTCTAATGTGGTTTCAAAAGCACAATTTTTCTGACCAGCTTCCAAGACTTTATGAGAAGTATTGCAGCCCTAATCACAGTCAGTTGTTTAGTGACAGGGTCAGAAAGGCCAAGCTATAGCTGGAGCTGTATTTGGCAAGGGATGCAAAGAATAGTAATAAGGACCTCTGCAGGTATGTCAGAAAAAGAAGGGCAGAGAAGGTGTACCACCACTGACAAGTAGGACTGGCAAACTGGTAATTAACAAATTTGCCACAGCCTCCACTGGCAGACTCTCCTCTCCTGTAACTGTGGAGTTGATGGATTGCAAGACGTGAATTAAGGAATCCAAATCTATCCATTGTAACTGAAGATGAATTTCATGATATACATAGTATATGGGTCTAAATGTGATGTTTTGAGTATAAAGTCAAGGCACCATGAAGATCAGCAGTTCCCTGGTGCTGCAGCTCTAGAAGTGTTTGGAACCTTCCTGTTCCTATCAGGAAAGAACCTGGCAGCAAGATCCCATCCCATTGCCCCAGGCAGGGCAGGGCAGCCCTGGGATGTACACCTAGAGGTGGTCTTGGCTCAGGAGGGCCCATGGCCAAACAGGGTAGGACTGCAGGGACTGAGAGCCCTAGAGGGATGAAATCAGGTCTTGGGGTGGGATTCAAAGTGGGAGGAGAACTGAGGTGTAGGGTAGGGACTGAGATGTAGGCCTAATGATGTCTCCAGGGTAAAAGAGGTAAATGAATGAGTAATTGAAATTTATTCATAATTTATTGTAATCTCTGGTAATGCTTTAATTTTATTTGAGGAAATACCACAGGTGATATTTTTGTATTTTAAAAAACTGGAGTCTTAAAAAAACTAATTTTGAGAATATTTGTTTCTACTAACTACAAAGGTTAAAATAGTCATCTAACTTTGTATCCTCTTACAATGGCACTTTATGTTTCATTAACAATACCTTTAAAGTAATATTAATCTGTTCTCTATATACAACCTTATAATGCTCAGTTTCAGGTTTGAGGAGAGACATGGTACTGTCAGCAGCCAGAGAACTTTTCCACTGATGGCAGGTTCAGTGCATACTCTCTGAAATGGTTTGATATACATACTAATTATTTCATATCAAGGGTGACAGCATATACTTTGTTTGTTGTGCTTCCTCTTTTGACATATGTTGTGTTTTGTTGGAAGGTGTGGTTCAGCAGGAGGGAAAAAGGCCACCTGCTTGCTTACTGTTGGATGTTGCATACTGGATCAATGCAGTCCATTGGAATGATGGAATGAGCACTCCTCTTTTGGGAGAGGGAATCTGTATATAAGAACAGGAAGGAGATGCACTACAGAGGTGCAAAGATGATAGAGAATTTCCAGAGATCTCCATCAGACTGCTTAGTATTATTCATAACTTAGCAAGCTGCTAAACATTGTTGTACTGAAAGCAAGAAGGACCCACCTCAGAGGTGAAACAGTGGGCAGTGAGGTCTTATACGGTTTTCATTTTTATTTGATCCAGTTGATTTGATCTTCTTTTCCACAGAAGTCATTGTGTTGTAATTTATCTTCCAATAAAATGTAGTGTCAGCAGTTTGGAGCCCTTTCAGTATTTTTAGTATCATTACTTTTTAAAGAAGAGTATTGATATCCACAGCAGAATTTGACTATCATAATCCTTTAATGTTCAGCTACACATCCCAGAAGGAATGCTATGGAATCTCTTGAGGACATGATTGATTCTGTTAAGCAGAAGACAATAAAACATTTTTTTGGTCCCAAGCTCATAAAACTGAGATTTATTAGGATACTTCTTCATTCAGTGAATACTTGTTATGTGTCTAAATAAATCATTGCACCAGTATTTTTCAGGCTATATGATTTAAATGGCAGATAGTAGGACCTACAGGTGAATCTGCTTGGGCATATTACCAGATTACAAATACTTAAAATTAATTTTAAAATTTTGATACAATTTTCTCCCTTTAAATGAATGGCAAATAAAATACTACTGGAAAAGAACTAGAAAGAAAGAAAAAGAAAGAGCAATTTAGCTAATGTTATTATTACATGCTATCAGAACTTCTTACAGGTTCATTTTATTTAACAAATCCTATTTTCAAATGCATTAGAATTATTAGGTAGTATTCCCCCTTTGCTTCACTATGTTCTTGCAAAATATTTCATAACTTTTAACAGAAAATAGTCAGAAACTGTTTCACTCATTTCATTTATGTAATGCAACAACGAAGAGATTGCAGGCTGTATAAACCTCTCAGGAACAATATTAATGATTATGAAAAGTTTAAATGTCTGGAAGAACTGGGACTGGCAATTAAATGTTACAGATTATGTTTAAAATAACATTTGTTCCATATCTAATGTGAGCCATGAGACGTACTGAAAATTGCTTTCTAGATTATTCTCTATTCCCAGTAAATTAAATTAATTGCTTATATTCTTTCTCTTGAGTGCCAAGAAGAACTGCATTGAAGAGACAACTTTTTATTTTGCAATGACTAGTCAAGCACAGGTTTTCAAATTTCTGGGTTAACTCATTCATTCCAGTCACCTATAGTATACAAATATTTATCTGAGTATGAATTTGAGCAGATTCTAGAGAGACAGGCACAACGGTCAGCAGTCTTAGATAAAGCAATCTTGAACTCATAGTCCTTTACTAGGAAATACCAAGCAGATAAACAAAAAGTGCATGAATATAAGATGTAAACTGGTATTTCATTAATGTTGCATTTTCTTGATTTTGTTTAACAGTTCAGATGTATCAGGTCAAATGGTAAAATGGTATAATTTTGTAGTATCTGTCTTGGGTAGTTTTTGAGTGCATTAAAGGTGACAAAATGCATTACAATTCAAATGACCAAAAGTATTTTCTTCATGCCCTCCCCTTATGAAATTGTGGCTGTAGCCAGTTTCTTTCTCACATGCTATACTGTCTTTGAAAGGTTATCATGTATCTTTGATTTGCTGTTTTGTTTTATTTTTCAGTGGCTGCTTTTCCTTAAGATATTCTGGGCAAATTTGAAGTATTAGTTCCTAGCTGTTTATAAAATTAACATGCACTGAGCCATAATTCTCTGTTATCTGAGTATCTTACAAAGATGACTGAAGGCAAGTCAATGGTTGATCTTTTAGTCACTGTAGGACCAACACATTCCTAATTTAAACATGCTTTTGATTATTTTGTGTATGTGTGTTGTCAGCAATCTCTTTGTGTAACAGAGCACCATAATGCTGCTATAACTCCACAGAATGAACTATGGGTTTGGATACTGTACAAAGCAGTATCTTTGCTTTGGCCAACAGACTTCACTACTTGTTGTTGAATCCAAGCTATAATATAGTAGAAGTGGGGATTTATATATATATTTTTGTGTTTTTTTTTTTTCTTAGAAAGTATACTGATACTAAATCTTCAGAGAGGGTCTAACCATTTTACCTTGAAAGATGGTTATTTAAAGGACACAAGACCTTTGCTTTATATTACCTCTTTGGTTAGAAGAGACACTATGAATCTCATTCACAAAACCTACTGAATCTTCTTCATCATTGGAAGCTTTACATTATGTGATCACTCAGTCTTTTGAGAGCTGTGCAAATCCTGCATACATCTTTGCAATCACAATGATGTGACTTACAGGGCATCCAGCTGTATTCTAGCAGACTATTACTAAGGTGCTGAGTTTTGTACTGCTTCCTCCTGAACCCTGCAAACTCAGACTGAAAAATACCCCACAAATGTTGCAAATGGAAGCAGGCAATGAGTAGTGAAGAACAAGAGTTTATGATGGCCTACTATATATTCATCAAACAGCTAAGTCAGCCTACCTCTGTATTGCCTTTAAGAGCTGGCTTCATTTTATTTGTGAAGAACTATGCGATTGTCATAAAACATTTTGCACATCTATGCATATGACAATATAGAGCATTACACTGCCTTATTTATTTATTTATTTATTTATTTATTTATTTATTTATTTATTTATTTAATATTGTCTTACTCAGCACTGGTTAGGCCACACCTTGAGTCCTGTGTCCAGTTCTGGGACCCTCAGTTTAGGAAAGATATTGACTTACTAGAATGTGTCCAGAGAAGGGCAACAAAGATGGTGAGGGAGCACAAGCCCTATGAGGAGAGGCTGAGGGAGCTGGGGTTGCTTAGCCTGGAGAGGAGGCGACTCAGGGGAGACCTTCTTGCTGTCTACAACTCCCTGAAGGGAGGTTGTAGCCAGGTGGGGGCTGGTCTCTTCTAGGCAACCTGCACCAGCACCAGAGGACACAGTCTCAAACTGCACCAGGGGAGGTTTAGGCTGGATGTTAGGAAGAAGTTCTTCAAAGAAAGAGTGATTTGCCATTGGAATGGGCTGCCCAGGGAGGTGGTGGAGTCACCATCACTGCGAGTGTTTAGGAAGAGACTAGATGAGGCACCTGGTCCCATGGTTTAGTTGCTTAGATGGTGTTGGGTGATAGGTTGGACTTTATGATCTCAAAGGTCTTTTCCAACCTGGTTAATTCTGTTCTATTCTATGTTAAACCAAAAAAGGTTTTGTGGATCAGAGTTCTTTACAGCAAAATTAATTATCTTATTATAGTAATTATTAGATACTATTAGTAACTATTATAACAACTATTATAACACTTATTACAGAAATTTTGTTACCAAATAAATATGGAAAGATTATGGCAGATCAGAGCTCTTATTTATTCATTCAAATTTTGATAGAACAGAAAACTACTCCTTTCTCTGAAGACAGAAATAGAAAAAAAAAAAAAAAAACAAAAATGTGGTACTCTGAAACAATAGATTTAAACAGTCAAAATGCTATGGAAACCTTTTTGGTTTAGGGGCTTCAGTTCAACATGTGTTTACCTTTGAAGTACTTGGAATCGTCATACTAAATGACACTTATGATCTACTTAAAAATATACTTGTGGCCTTTAAAAAACATCTGAATTGAAAGTGCAGATTGATAAAGTAATTTATATTCTTGACAGAGTCAGGAAATGAGTGTTAGCAAGCTTGAGGATCAGAGAATCAAGCTTTCAGAGCTCTCTCTGCTACACGTTGACACAATCTAGATGCAGCATTAGCATTAGCGTCTAGTGCATACAGTTGTGCTACTAAAAACATCAGGGACATACTTCTGGCTTGAGTTCAGATCTTGAGCTGCTGTCTTGATCTTAAATCAGCAGTAAGGAAGCAGCATGACTATAGAATCTTATAGTTAGATCTGTCATTTAAAGAATAAGATATAGGCATTGATCATATGAAAGCTTTTAAATATAATTAGGAAATACTGCGATAATCGCAGAAGCAGGGATTTAACCTTACCCCCTAGGTGAACTTTTCAACGTGAGGCTTTGGACACAGACACACATGTACATGTGTATGTATTCATTTTCTTCCCCTAAACTTCTTCCCCATACACACTGTCCCTCAATTCTTTTCCACAGAAAAATCTGCAAAACCAAGAGCAATTGGAATCCCTCCTTGTTGAGAAGCACTTTAATGACTGTGTTATCACATAAGTATCATGAAGTAATATAACACTCATGATGTCACATGGATGTTCAAGGAGTTTCTTTGTAGCTGAGGGTGAGACTGCCGAGTTATGAATTGCTGATGGAAAGAAGCACTACAAAGTACCAATAAAACAGGGAGGGATGTTTAAGTTCTCTGTTACTTCTCATTTATCATGTCATTATATGAGTCCTCTTACACTGACAACCAGGTTCTACAGGTGGAAAATTAATTAGATTTAAAATTTCAAATGCATTGTTGCAAAGCTAATTTTTTATGGCTATTATTATATTCCTATATACTTTTTTTCTTTTGTATATATGATGAGAAACTAATTCTCTTATTTGAATAAATACTTGTAACAGAACAGGCATGATGGAAGTATATTTTTACTATTTAAATTTTTCATCTTTCCTGCACATTTTGATACCTAAATCTTTGTCTGATGTCTTCATCCTTGAATGCATATATAGTCAATAAAGATGTGGTCAGTATAGTTAGTGGAGTCAAAGTCATGATTCTTCTTATTCTAAAGTAGATATCTAAAATAAGCTAAATGAACCATAACCTTAATTTCTTTTTGTTTTCTTTTCTACAAATAAAGTCAGCTAAATGTGACTGTCATCTCCAGATATGTGTTTTGTGGTAATCTAAGGTTTGATTAATGTAATCCCACTTGCAATATTTAAGTAGTTAAACTTGCATAAATTTACTCCTGTTTCCTCTTTTTCTATTTAATGCTCTTGAGCATTCCTTTCTAATTCTCTTCAATTTGTTAGGCAATAGTTAAGGAATGAGACAGGGAGAAAGTTAATGGATTGGAAATCAAAGTAACTAAAGATGTGGGAGACAGAAGAATATGTGCAGATTTGCCATAAGGTCTATTTAATAGCAAGTAAATTAGTTTCAGATAACTAAATCTTCAACTTTAAAAATGAGATTCTAAAAGTTTGCATTTAAAACTTGGTTAAAAAAAAAAAAAAACCAAAGACAAAACAACAAAAAAACCCACTCCAGAAAAAACAGATCTCTAAATCGATCAACACAAGTCAAAAAGGGAAAGCACAGCAGAAATCCTAGAGTTTTCTTTCATTTGGGTTTCATCTAGTAAGAATCTGAATTCCACATGGTGAACACCCACGCAGTCAATGATTCTTTTATTGAAGAAAAAGATCACTTATTCTAGTCTCAAAGTAGAGCAATTCTTACTACACATTTCTTATTATAAACAGTAGAACTTTGTAAATGGTGTGCTGCTTAATTCTCTCATTGTTGTATGGTTCTTTGGAAGATAAGGTGTAAGAAGCTGTTTTAAGCATAACACAATAAATCTGTCAGTGTTCATTTGCACTTTTACTTTATCTAAATATTAAAATATGATTTTTTTTTTTTTTTAATTTTTGTTCTCTGGGATGTATTTTTATACTATACTACCTGTAGGGGGTTGCTATATTTGTGAGTCTGTCCTGAAATATTGCAGCCAGTCATTAAGTATCGAGAAATGGCTTCTTCTCATCATACGCTACATTATCATTCATATTTAATCATTATTAATAAAACATTGATCTTGTGTCTATGCAGGGTATGTTAAGAGACTGGAAACTAATTATTTTAAGAAAATATTAGCATGCAGACATTTTTTTCAGCTACCTTCCTCTTTGTAATCCTTTTAAGCACATATCAATAAATCACTCTGATTAGCTATGCCATGTGTTCCAAAACAAGAAATAAAAGAGTAGAAGTAGGAACTACTTCTTTGATGCAATGCTACAGATAAATTATTTTGAGATCATTGTGTTAGTGATGAATGTAATCTTAGGCAAAATTATATAATAATAATAATAATAGTAGTCAAGTACATCTTCCATTTGTTAGTAACACTTATCAAATTAAGGGTTTAAATGAGGAATAATAATTTTATGTGAAAATACTTAAAACAAACTGCCAAAACTTTTGCTACAATCTTGCAATCACGGTTTTGTTTTGGGGTTTGTGGTTTGTTTGTTTGTTTGTTTCTGAATAATGCAGTCTTAGTTATAGGGAAGTAAAATAGGAAGACAGGCTACAATATATGCAAATTTTCTGATGCCTGTTTTTTTTCAAAGTAATGCATTCTATCTATGTGCAAGATCAAATGAAGATGACTTTCCTCCCCAGGCTTAACCAAACAGCTTATCAAGATTAAATTTTGCCTTTACAGAGAGGCACAAAAATTTAAAACAAATCTAATATACTTGAAAGTTGCTTTTGCAAAGGTTTGAAGACAGAATTTTGGATACAGGGCACCAAACAGAATGACTGTCATATTTTTGCACATGCCTAGAGGACATTTAAGAAATAGCATTTAACACTGAAGCAGCACTTGGAAAACAACAGAAGAATAGAGAAAAATTAAACTTATCCTTATCCCTAATTGGTAAAGTAGTCATACAAGAAGTAGAAGATTCAGATTCTGACTCATTCAATTTTTAAGAAATCTAACAGCCATTCATGAAGTTGCCTTGCTTCAGCATGTTTTCTCATAAAACCTGCCTATAGGAGAGCAATTGATATACTGAAGAGCAGGGCTGCCATCCACAAGTTCTGTGCTCAAGAGTGTTGTGAAACAAGGTTACTGTACCCAAAGATTATGGAATGGGTCAATGGTTTTCAGGTGTCTTCAGCTATAGAGAGCCCAGCATAGATGACTAACACATATGCAATTTGGAGCCAAACAGTGTACAACATTCCAGGGGACAATGCTAACACAAATCAATGTGTTGTGACTTTGGCAACTGAATGTGGAACTGTGATCACATATGAAATTGGAAAGGGTATAAAACTTAAAAAGTATTGAAGTTTGGATAGTCCTTCCAGATCAAGGCCTTCAGGACCTTCAAGATGTTGCTGGATTCATGGTGATGACTATCTCTTTGTTTTTGTCATTTCTTGCTTTTCCTCCTTTTCTAGATTTCTGACTTCTCCTCATGAACATTTAAGTGAAATAGAAACCAAGTGCCTTTCCCAACCAAACACTCAGTTCCTTTTTGGTTTCATTCAGAGTATCCATAAAAGAACCCTTTCTTACATGAAAGAATATGGAGACAATCACAATATGAATAGCCAGAAAATTTATGGAAGTGGAGAGGATACTCTGCTCTCATAAACTCAGAGGTATTTACCAAAGAGTACAGCACAAGAAGTAGGTAGTATATATAAGCATACATGTGGCATTCTAGATTGTTTTCACTCTGGAAAGGTGCATTCCTCTATGAATATAAAAGTCCTTGTTGTCTTAACTACACAAACAGACAGACATTTCATCAGCAGATAAAGGCTGTACTGTTTATCAACACTCCTAAGGAGTTAATTATTGCTGGAAGTTTTAGGCTTGAAAAGTTTAGCAATAAAAAAAAAAAAATTATCTGGTAGCAAAATGTATCATCAAACTGAAGATATTAAAAAAAATTGCTATGATTTTCTCTAAACTTCAGTGTACCAGTTATCATAAAGGGTTCCTGAAAAGGAAATAGTTTGGGATTTGTGATATTTAGGCAATATATTTTAATTGAGTTTCAATTTATTATTCATTGTTACAGTTTGAGCTGGGTGCCCCCCTGCAATGTTTACTTCCTGTGTCCAGAGGTCCAGCCCAGAGGGGTGGACACAGGAAATTATGTAGTATTTCATACCACAATCCTTTGCACCACTATAAGATCCAGTGCGGAGTCTAGCACTATCTCTTTTTCTTCCTCCTCCATCAGCCGGTAACTGGGGAGATGTCTCCTGGCTTTGGGTTTGGCTAGGCCCAAGGCCATGGGGGGATGGGCAGTCTCAGATCTGGCCAGCTGAGACTAGCCTAGCAGTGGGAGGGGGAAGAAGGAGCCCTGGGGGTCTCGGGTGTACCCTCAGGTAGGGATGGGATCTCTCTGGGTCTGTTTGGGAATTTTTTCTTGTCACTGCTTTTGCTTTTCTGTAAAAGTTCACTGCTTTCTATTTAAACTTTCCATCACTTTTGCAATCCGTTTGTCTGAGTGTTTATTGTTGCCAGTGGTGGGGAAGGGGGCTGCCTCAACCCATCAATTTTCCTGTTGGAAATTTTAGCCCTCAGGGAAGGACTTTTGGGCATCATCTGCCAAGGAGTAGTGAGGCTGTGCTGCCCTTAAATGTGGGGAAGCAAGGGTAAGAATCAGCTATTTGAGTCCTCAGCCTGGGAATGAATCACCACAATGGAAAAAGTAACAGAATTTTTTTTTTTTTTTTTCCTTTTTGAGCTTCATGGAATCTAGAAATCTTGGATATTAACTGGAAGTGTTTAAGAAGAGACTGGATGAGACACGGTGTCATGGCTTAGTTGATTAGATGATGTTGGGTGATAGGTTGGACTTGATGATCTATAAGGTATTTTCCAACCTGGTTAACACCTATTCTATTCTATTCTATTCTATTCTATTCTATTCTATTCTATTCTATTCTATTCTATTCTATTCTAAATATAGAGATATTTTCTTATATATGGTTTCTTCTGTAGCTATGAAGCCATATTCTATTTTTAAGAGATGGTTTATTTCACTGAATTTTCATTCGGTTTAAAGATCCAAAGGAAATAATTACTGGAGAGATGGATTGGACAATGAACAAGTCACAGCTGCCTCTCAAAAAGGTGTAATTTGTCACATGGGTGAATGTCCAGATTTTACTCTTGGGAGCAAAAGGTAACATTTGTTACATGAGGCTACTACATGCCAAGAAAGAATGAAAAAGTTTGAAGCTCTCAGATTATTACTGCATTTACTTTAATATCTATAATGAACACTACTTCTGCAATTATATACTCATCATATAGTTATGCAATTTAATCCCTATATTCCCATTTCAAAAAATGTCTCTTTACCCAGTGCTACTGAAAACATCTCAGTTTCCCCAATACACAATTACTGGAAAAACTAGAAGGTTTAAAATACATAATTAATACTGGTAGCTCTTAGAACTTAAAGTCCACAGTGAGGTAAGTAATTTATTAACGCATTGGTTGTTGTAAGTTGTCATTAATTCATTAATCTAGGGACTCTAGATACTGACAAAATCTAACTCTCCACAACAGCTTTTCTCAATTCGAAGTTCTTTTCAATGACAGATGTCTAAGCTGTAAAAAGTGGTATCCTTGGAGTCTATGAGGATTGCTCCTTAGTGCCAGTGTGGGTTCAGTGTGATGACTCACCTGTAGGAGTTGGTGCATCACGAAACTACTCTGTCTGTATGTGAGCACATGTTTTCATGGGAACACATAGTGATGGGAAGAGCAAGATGCAGAAGAGGAAGAGGTGAAAGGGCAGGGCTGAAAAGGAAAGAGAAGGGGAAAAGTAATAAAAGGAAAAAAGAAAAACAAGAAATAAAAGAGGAGAAAAAGGAAGAAAAATAAAACAGGAAAGGAAAAAAAAGTGACAGGAAAGGCTAAACAAAAAAAAATAAAAAAGAAGGGAGCAGGAAAGTGAGAAAGAAAAACTAGCATCTCTGAGATGTTTGTAATGCATATGAAACATGGACAAGTTCTGCAGTAAGAACTAAAGACTCCTTGCTTGGTTGATTTCACTGTTGATTTGCAAGTCAGCCTTTGTCACACAGCTGTCTCCTATTCTAGAAAATATTGTTTTGCTTTGTTTTTTTTCTCTTGAAAAATGAGAATTCTGAACACAGTAAAAAAAAAAAAAAAAAAAAAAAAAAAAAGAAAATAATAAAGAGCATCTACAATCTATTTTAAAATGAAGTAGTAGATCAACATGACTGCCTTTACCATTCCAAAAAAAATAGCATCACTTTCTATTTGTACAAGAACCTCTGTATTGCATCCTTTTTGCTTTTCCTTTTCTTTCTTTTTTTTTTTTTTTAACAAATCTTTGTGCTCCTAGCACTTCATTTGTAGAATCTCCTTATTTTCACACGTGAAATAATCTTTCTATTATTTAAGGTTGAAAGCCATATAGAAGGAAAAAATGATCTAATTAAATCAGCCATAAAGCGGAAGATCCTATTAGTTAGTTGCATTTGCAATTTTTTTAAAAATAAATGTTACTTTCCTAACTCTGATCTGAAGTAATTACTTTATACTTTACCTGTTATTATTTTCAACGAGTCATAATGTTATTTATATCCATAAAAATAGGTAGATCCTTCTTAGTGCCAGTAAATCAGAAATGATAACCTAAGAAAGTTTTAAGCTATACCAGTTCAGAACTTATTTCCAAAATTGTTTAAACTCCTGTGAAACAGAGTTTGATATTTCATTAATAAATATGGCTATTTGACTTTTTCTGCTACACGTCCTTTTCAAAACTGATCAGGGCTATGGGGCTTTGTTTTTGCTGTTTGTTTTACTTAGTGTTCAAGCTGAAGTAATTCTGATACTTCCTAGAATATCTTTGTGTTCTTGTTAAGAAAATCTGCAAGCAATTAATCAAAAATCCCAAATGATTGATGAACAGATTTGAAGCATTGAAGTGAGGTGATACAGGCCAGAAAGTGCCTGTTTTTTTTTTTTTTTTTTAAATCATTTTGGGTTTTTTTCTGATAAAGCAACTGGAATATATTTATTTGAAACTATCAGATGATGGCCTAAACACTTTCTGTGCTTGTGAGAGACTAATAAGCTTGTCTCTCTTGGTGTACTCAACAAAGATAAAATCACTTGCTGTTTGCCCAGACAATATGTATTGGGCAGAGCCACTAAGGACTCTTGGAAGGTGCAAAGATAACATTGCTCACTGGGCCACAGCTGGCCTACAACAGTGACCCAGCCATTCACGCCTTCAGGGCAAGATAATCTCCACCCATCAAGTACCCTGGGCAGGGTGACACAATGGTTTTTACCACCTGTTTCCTGATGTGTAAGGAATGTGGGGGGATTGTCTGAATGGAGATGGGGGAGACAGAGATTCCCCCCCACCTCCATCCAAAATCTTACCCAAACACACAGCAATACACAGAAAGATTTCCGGGGAAATGACCTAAGGATTATTTCCTGCCCCTGGAATTCCTGAGGGACAATATTTGAATACATACCTAAGGACTGAAAACTGTATAAAAGACTGGAGCAACTACTGGTTTGCAGAGAGAAACAGAGGGGAAAAATGGGGAGAAAAACGGAGATGAAGGAAAACACAGGAGACAGACCATGCCGCTGAGAAGGGAAAGCCAGGACAATGCTGCTCCAGAGAAAAGAGGCGGCCCAGAGGACCACAGCTCTTCTCCAGCCAAAGCCTCAGCACCCTTTCTCTACAGAACCAGGCTGCCCAGAGGAGCCTCAGCACCGTTCCTGTACCAACCCAACATCACCCCAGAGGACCACAGCTCTTCTCATGCAAAAGCCTCAGCACCGTTTCTCTACAGACCCAACATCTCCTGCAGCACCTTTCCTCCACAGACTTTAACTGTCTTGGGGGGGATGAGGGGTGTGGTAATATAATTCCTTTCCTCTTCTCTCTCTCTTCTCTCTCTCCCTCTCTATTTTCTCCCTCTCCCCTTCTTATGCCCACTGTATTTATGTAATAAATAGTCTAGCTGTTGATACTTTGGCCTCGTTTGTGCCTCTGATTTCACATCACGGGAATGTTCTAAAAGAACTTGAGTCTCTTTCCCTCTCCGGACCGAGACAGTGCTCTCTTTTTGCATATGTTCCAACCAAACTGTAAAATTACACCCATAGTGTTAAGGAAAGTAAATAAATTAAAAAAAAAAAAAAAAAAGTTTCAAAATAGTGGATCCCTTCCTTTCATTCTGTTTTCATTAATTTTTCAAACACTCCCTGGCATGAATTCACACCAAACAGTGATCTCTGAGATTATGCCTAGAAACTGTTCGAAGGGTCAAAGGCGTGCAAGACTATTCCCACTGGAGGATATGGTTGAGTCCATAAATTTGGTCCATTTCACCATGCTCATTCTTGTAACATTATTTCAGGAAGTTTTATTTTCAAAACCTCTTTAATACCCTCTCATTCACTCAGATCAAGCCCCATATATCTCAGTCTCACTCCTTATAAACATTATTTGATGTTTTGCAACACAGCTCTCACAGCTTTTGTATATCTGAAGTGAAAATGATGAAGAGTATTCAAGGATCACTTGAGTGTCAGATGGGGCTACAGGTGCTGTCCATGGTCAACTGCCCTACTGTGTTCAAGTAGTCAGTTTTTAGTATCCTCAGGACCAGACTGCAGTGTCTATTATGTCTTTATAATAGACATAGGCTGAGTAGCTGTCATGGAGCTCAGCAAGACTTCACTGATATTTTTTCTTTAGCCAGAAATCATTTTGATAGTGTGTTCACCATCTTTGTACTACTAAGCAAGCTGCAGTGTGGGTGGGAAGGAGAAAAGGATAAACTCAAATGCAAGGGGCTGAGAAACAGAGAGAGGCTGACAGTGATAAAATAGAAGCAAAAGGAGCAGAAGGGTAGAAAGAACATAACAGAAAAATGAACCATAGAGGAGGTCTGTTTGAGCTGCCCTTTGAACAGATAAAATGTTGTGAACCATTAAATATGCTGAAGATGTGGACTGCAGGCATACTAAGTGGGATCCGGACCTAATGGACATTTAAATATTCTGGTATTAAGCTCTATGTATCTCAGATGGACATAATAGTATTTACCTTCCTCAAAGTGGTGTTGTATGTGCAGAAAAATATTTGTGAGCTGCTGAGATATCACAGTGATGTGTATACCTCAGAAATGCTCCAGAGGAAGTTAAGAATTAAAAATACAGTCTACAATTGAAATGGTGTCCTGTACATAAAATGGGGATGATGTGCTGAATCACACGATTAAAAAATAGTTGGTTTGCTAGCTATTTTGTGCATATACTCTATTTTTTTATCCTTTGGCCATGGTTACCTCAAGGGAAAAAAACAAACAAACAAAAAAATATTTTATAATCACAGTCTGTCAGGTGAAATTAAAGTTGTACAGGAAATTCTAATCTGATATTGCTTAGCTTTTAAGTATGTGACTTGATAATGTTGTTAGAATCCAATGGCATGAGATTTAACACATCTAAGTGCCGGGTTCTGCACATTGGCCACAGCAACCCCATGCAGTGCTACAGGCTGGGGTTGGAG
Source organism: Melanerpes formicivorus (assembly GCF_026170545.1). Taxonomy (NCBI): domain Eukaryota; kingdom Metazoa; phylum Chordata; class Aves; order Piciformes; family Picidae; genus Melanerpes; species Melanerpes formicivorus. The sequence continues at coordinate 77,914 of NW_027142573.1, read as the reverse complement.
TGGCTGGAGAGCAGCCAGGCAGAGAGGGACATGGGGCTACTGGTCGATGGTAGGCTTAACATGAGCCTGAAGTGTGCACAGGTGGCCAAGAAGGCCAATGGCATCCTGGCCTGCGTCAAGAACAGTGTGGCCAGCAAGAGCAGGGAGGTGATTCTCCCCCTGTACACTGCACTGGTTAGGCCACACCTTGAGTACTGTGTCCAGTTCTGAGCTCCTCAGTTTCGGAAGGATGTTGACTTGCTGGAGCATGTTCAGAGAAGGGCAACAAAGTTGGTGAGGGGTTTGGAACACAAGCCTTATGAGGAGAGGCTGAGGGAGCTGGGATTGTTTAGCCTGGAGAAGAGGAGACTCAGGAGTGACCTTATTGATCTCTACAACTACCTGAAGGGAGGTTGTAGACAGGCAGGGTTTGGTCTCTTCTCCCAGGCAACCAGCACCAGAACAAGAGGATGCAGTCTCAAGCTACACCAGGGGAGGTTTAGGTTGGAGGTTAGGAGGAAGTTTGACACAGAGAGAGTGATTGCTCATTGGAATGGGCTGCCTGGGGAGCTGGTGGAGTCACCATCACTGGAGGTGTTCAGAAGGAGACTTGATAGGGTGCTTGGTTGCATGGTTTAGTTGATTAGGTGGTGTTGGATGATAGGTTGGACATGATGATCTTGAAGGTCTCTTCCAACCTGGTCTATTCTATTCCATTCCATTCTATTCTATTCTAGAGGTCTTTTTTTCCTGTCTCTTTCTACACACAATAAAATGTTGGTTTTTCATATTTTTCATGTGTGACACATATCTGTTCACATGACCAAACATGGCGGAGAACGTGACTGATATTAGCTGATCACATTATTATACAATACCCTCTGCTGTGGAGCGGAGGGTATGGATCTGTTTTTTACAGTTCACCTGATAGCTCAGGTGCTCAAAAACTACAGACAAGCCATTTCTACTCACTACAAACCTGGCTGCAGATTTTGCGTCAATGAAGAGAAAGAATAGCTCCTTTGTAAATGTTTTTCAGGGAAGAAACCTCTTCATTTTGGGTTCACTTTCAGTGAGTAACATTTGTTCTAGACAGTATCCTTACTATACATATGCTCATTGGCATGGCTGATTCCTTCTCTTTGGATGCATATTTATAAAAAAAAAAAAAAAAAAAAGAAAAAAAAGAAAAAAAAAAGAAAAAAAAAAGAAAGTCAAATCAGTGCAAAAAGAAATAGTAATAATAATAGTAACAACAACAACAATCTGTAATGGTATACAGGAATATAAAGTAATACAAATCCATTTGGAAGTCCATAAGAGCAAGTCTGTACTTTGTATTTTTTCTCAGCAGCAAATATAACGGAGTCTACCTTTGTTGTGCTCTTGGGAAAAAACATCAACATTATTACTATGGAATAGTTGACATATTTTTGTTGCAGTTCCTGTTTAAATTATAAGAATGACCAGAACTCAGAGGGAAAAAGAAAATGTTGCTTGATGTCATCAGTTTTATAGTCACATTTTTTAATATTCTCTTCATCTCCATGGGACAGTGAATTCAACAATTTCATCATTACTTCGAGATTTGTGAGTTGTGAAATTTTAGAGTCTTGCACTGCTTTCATATTCTATTTACCATTTAGAGGAATAGTAAGTTAACCATTTATCCCACTCAATTGTCAAAATAACCTTTAAAGTTATGGTGCCTCAAATTGAAGACAGGCAGAAAGTCACAATGAAAGTAGCTGATTATGGTTTCTCAGTATCTGTCATGACATAGCACTGTGTTGAACAGTCAGTGAAAATGATGTGTTAGGGAATTTTCAGGGAGGGTGTAAGAGACTGCTTCTTCATGAAAGAAAGTCTTTGTCCAGCATGCTAAAAAATGAGCTACTTGTTGGAGAGCATAGCTGGCACCAGTCCAGAGTCTTTGGACCTCACATTTTCTTTGCTCTTCTTTGTCTCAGCTACTGAATGATATTTCTAACTGATATATAATATTTTTCTTGCATCAAAAAGAACAAGGAGAAGAATATTAAGGGAGAATAATATTTTGTACCTCATTTACACATAGCAGGAGTAGTCTTTTCATTCTAGCTCATTAGAAATGCTAAACCAGAATCAACACACTTTAGTCCTGATTTTAGAGGATAGTCAAATATTGAAATTAAAATTTGCAGCTAATGACCCTTCACAGTTCATTATAGTGTCTGGGGTTTTTTTGTATGCATTTGGTTGGTTGATTGGTGTTTCATTTGCATTTTGGTTGGGGTTTTTTTGTGTGTTTGTTTTCTTTTGGGGGGGGGGGGGTGTGGGTTTTTGGTCATTGGTTGTTCTGTTGTACTTGTTTTATTCTGAGTGATTTGGGGCTCTGTTTTTAATTTTGTGTTGGATGTGTCAGAAGCACTTGAAATTCTAATCATTTAATGAAATTATTAGAGGTTTTAATATATGACTGGAACAGGGATTCTCATAAAACCATTTGTGAGTATAGGTAGTGAATGAACAGGTTTTTAGTCCAAATAAAATTGTCAAAAAATAACATTAAAAAATCAATAAATCACCAACCTACTTTTCAAAAGCTGAAAGGTTTGTGAAAACTGTTTTTTGTTGATTGAAGTCCTCCCTTTCTGTACTTACTAAATCCTTTTTTAGAAAGAGTTTTCAATTAAAAAAATAATCAAAGCTAACATTCCCTTGTTAAAAAATATTTAATTTGGGCACAGAATAATTTTCCTCTTAATGTTATTAACACATTGCCCAACAGTCTCAACAATCTCCCTTTCATTTCCAGGAAAATTAATATAAGAAATTCGAGAAACTAATGTGCACATTCTTGAACAAACACCAAGCAGTACATGCTTAATGAAAATGGTGTTAGCAATTTGATTCTATCTCTATCCTGTTTCTCTAAGTTTCTGTTTACCTCTCAAAGAGAAACAAACAAAAACCCCAAACAATCAAATAAGGGAAAAAAAAACAAAAAACAACACAGGAAAAGTAAATAAAACCCATAATCCTTTCCTACCACCCTCCCACAAGTGAGCAAGGGCTTACAAAACAATAATGTTTGTTAGGCCCCATAAGATACCTCAAAATATATGATGAGGCAAAATACCTGTACAAACACAAAGCCTACCCCAATTGCTTCAGACACTGTAAATAAACAATACATTGGTGATTATATTCGTAAGATTTGACGCTGTCATAATTCTTCTCTATTTTGAAGCATTGGAAGTTTCATGGCTATACAGTTTGCAGTAAAATGTTTATGTAATTGAGACTCCTGGTTGTGCCTGCGATCTTCTTAAACATAGCATGAAGTATATTGCACATTTTTATGTTTAAAATTCCCTTAGCTATACTTGAAGACACCACAAGTGTCTGCTGGTTGTTTTTTAAGCTAACAAGGATTTCTTAAAATACAGATGATCGTATGATAAAGCAACACTTAATATCTGAAATCCAGTACAAAAAAAATCCACCATCTATCTATGATCTTATTTGATGAAATGTGAAATGAAAATTTGTCTTAAATAAAATCTTTACATTTAAAGGATGTTACATTGTGACAGACATTGTATGGTCACACACTTAGACCAAACTTTAGTTAGGGGAGTTCAAATATTGAAGTATTTATATTTACTTTTGTATATGTATATTTCCTTCCATGAAACACATCCAGCTTAGCAACAGCATAGCAACCTTTTTTTTCCCCCTTTCTTTATCTTTTTGTTCTGAATCATCTATAAAGGTGAAAAAGAAAAAAAAGAAAAAAGAAGTGGAATGTCTCCAAGACCAGAGCACTATTTCAAGAGAATTAATATGAGCAGCAACTCAGACTTTAAAGCTATTGATTTATTTTGTTTTAAAATTTTAGAAGCCAGAGATTTATTCAGTGTTCTTTAACACAACCTCTCTTCATAGCACAGTAACAAAACTTCTGGTACGTGATAATCTGGTCACCCAGCTAAACAGCCACAATACATTAGAGTTGAAAAATCCATGTTCTTGTCCACAGTTGATTTTTTAACACTAAGCATAATAATATTGATACAGGTTATTGATACCTAATTAGATTGTATCTCAAGTCCAAAAATATATTGTAGGTTTTGATCTGTGTAACAAATTACAAAGTAGATATACCTGTGAAGAATATGGAACAATATGATCTACACATAATAACAATTTTAAAATATTTTTGTCTTTTTCCTTTGGCACAAATGTATTTCATTAGCAGACTTGCCAATGGTAGAACAAATATAAAGAACATATTCGGATTACATTATCTTGCTGCTGGGTAGAACAAATTAAATAAGGATGAAGTAAACCTACATATACAGGTAGCACAACAGAAAACCCTGCATTTTTCTTTTACAGGACTGTAACTCAACATGACAATAGACACAAAAAAATGAGACTAACCATTACCATCACCATCAATATATTTTTTAAGTGTCATAAAAATATAAATTCCACAAGTATTGAGCTGAATTCTACATTACAAAACCCTCGAATTGATGATGTCTTAGAGGTTTTTTCTTTTTTTAAGTGATTTTTTTCCTGAGGTTTTCTTTGTTAGAGTTTGTTTTTTACATATTTTAATATTTTCTAGAAACAGTGTCTCTGTTTAAGATATTGAAGTTCAGGTTAGTAGCCCACACACCAAGTAAAACCTTGTCTAAGTTTCACAATGATCCCTTTTATACTGACCTTGGTATGCAAAGGATAAGTCTCTGTGAAAGGATGCACTGAGTATGTTTTTGGAGTGAATGAGGAAAATTAATTCACAAGAACATGCACTAAAAGGGTCACAACCTGGTGTTTGATTGTTAGCATGCAACATGGAATGCTAGATACGTTGTTAAAAAATGTGAGTTCTTTTACAAAAGCATCTGATGATGGTACTTTTTTTTCTTTTTTCTTTTTTTTTCTTTTCTTTTCTTTTTTTTTTTTTTCTATAGTGTGAACAACAACCTGAACCCCAGTAAAACAAACAAACAAACAAACACAAAAGCCTGGAGAATTAATCACGAAGATGATGTGTAGAGAGTATATATTTGTTTAATTAGAAGAATAACATCAGTAAAAATCCTTATCATATTTTCTCTGTTGTGTATCTTTTCCATTTACAAGATCTGTGAGATCAGGGCTTTCTCAACAAAACAAAATAGAAAAACAAATCACAAACAAACAAACCCAACCTTGAAAAAAACTCACTAGTAACGCCTCTCAAAAAAACAACAACCAAAAAATACCTCAAACAAACAAACAATAAAGAACAACAAATTTGTAAAACTGCTTGTTATTTGAAAGTTAATTGTTCGCAACAGTAATTATAGTATGTGTAATTCAACTATTTGTTTAAAGCTGCCAGGGACCCAGAAGATGTGAAGTTCTCTACCTTAAGTTGACAAGAAAAGCATTCACTTCTAAAGACGGAGGTGGAGAGACTGTCAAATCATCAAAATGTAAACTAGTGAAACATCTAGATGCTTATGAATAAAACAGAAGTCTGCAGAAGACTGAAATTACAGTGTGTGCAGTCTCCCTGCTTATGCTTTTATGGTCATGGTCACCCTTCAGCAAACAGCAACAAAAGCTAAAAGAAGAAACAAATTAAAGAATTAGGTGTGATTGAAAGTTCTTTCTGAGGATCATTTGGTTGCAGGAAAATATGGGGAAAGAAGAAATTTTCTTTTAGCTTCAGTCAAGATGAACCAGTAACTAATTTGATGTTTTAAAGAAGGAAAAAATAAAGCGCATATATATAGTATATAGTGTATATATATGTGTATGTTCATAAATTTAATTATAAAATTGCCTTTTCTCAGAACTTTGATATTTGTCTGTTATCCAGAAAGAACAGGTAGCTGTAGAAATAGAAATATCATCACATAAGTTTTTTTTAGATAATAAGTTCTGAGATACTGACAATACTTCTGTGGGTTCTCAGTCATCAAAACTAGTTAAAAGGGTAGCATGGTTAACCTCTCAGAGGAGTTTCAGTAATAACAGTGCTACAGTCTATAATAGCATAGCAAAATGGAGGAGGACAATAGGTTGGGGTTATTCTGTTGTCAATAATTTGAGCTCTTTGAGTACGGTATACTGCTACGTTTATCTATTGCACTGCAATACTGGTTTTCCAGTGATATTTCAACTGCTTAGTCTGATTAGTGAATTAAATGGTAGATACACTTGAATCACTCAGAAGTAGTTTTACATCTATATAAAACTTTGATAAAGGACCAAAAGTGATACAAGATGAACAGTGTAAAAGATGAACCAAGATTGTCTGCCCTTTGACATTTACCTTTCAGAGTGTGGTCTGCTTAATGGCTAGCATATTCACTGACGTGCTTATAACCTAACGTATTTAAAGTTCACACGTGATATATAATACCTTACTAAGTGTTCCAGCATCTTAAAAAATCATCCGTATTACCTTTTCTTTCTTGTTACTACAGCCCCTTCATTTTGTCTGAAATGAAAACACCAATTGTCAAATTAGTTTTATTACAGTGACATATTTCCATAATCCAGTCAGAATATCAAATTCAATTTAATCTCCATAATCTGAATGTTTAAATACTGAAGTATTTTTCACATCTATAGCACAGTGGAATAGAAAAGGCACCTTTTGAGAGTAGAGATGGTAGGAAATAATATAAACATAAATAATATGTTCTATTTGAAGGTCAATCACATCTACTTCCGAATTTCATTCAGATAACTGTTATATATACAGAAATTTTATGAGTTCATCATCACAGTTCCCAAGACTTCTTCTCCCTCAGCCATTCTGTTCTCTCCTCATTAGTACTGCAGTGTTTCCCGGAAAGAGCAGCTCTAACTAAGGAAACAAAATTTAGTAAAAAACATGTACATTCCAATTAGGTGCCTAACCAGAAACTACTGAACACTCTTTGGATGACCTGTCTTATTGTTTCTACAGACTAGCTTCTCAAGCTGATGAATGGCTACAATTCATCTGACATTTCCCTTCTTTCTATTTAGAGGCAGCAGATAAAGTGTTGATAACACACATTATACTTAATATGCCACTTTCATGCTGTGAGCAGAGGTAGATGACATCAAAATTCTCTGAATTCTATAAATTGTAACAAATGCTAATACTTTCCAGTTAAATTACAAGGATGAAGTGTATATATTTTTTCCAGAGGAAAGATTCCAATTTTGCCAAATACATACATACGTATACATATACATATACATATACATATACATATACATATACATATACATATACATATACATATACATGTACATATACATATACATATACATATACATATACATATGCATACTAAAAAAGCACATACATTTGAAAAGCCTTTAAAGCTAAATAGCCAGAAGGTTAATAGATAAATCCTTAAGAAATAATTCAATCTGGCCAATGAAAAGAATAAATACATATTCAGGCATCCATTTCAAAGTTCTAGCTTACATAGGTCATACAAGTAATCTTTCCTGTTCCATATTACTGAAGCTCAAAGACAGAAAGGAATGGTAGAGTTAGGGGAGAAAATAATGATTTACTGAAATGTGCACCATATGATGTGTAGGTGTGTCTACAGAGCTAAGAGATACAAAGTAGAAAAAAAATCACTAACTTACCCTCTTAAAATCAGAAAAAAAAAAAAAAAAGAGACAGTTATCATAGTCTAATTCTTCTGTAATAAGCAATTTAATGACAGATTATTATTTTTAAAATTATTATTATTAGGATATTTTTTATCAGCATATTCTTATACCTTGTGATTTCTGAAATCAGAGAGACCATATTCTTGTTTTCTGCTTAATTTTGTATGATTCACAGTCATATTTTTCAAGGCAATTTCCTATTGCACTTTCTGACAATAAAGAGTTTTGAGAAATCCTAACATCTCTAAGTAGATATGCTAAATTATAAAAATGGTTAAATATGCAGGGACTTTATTCTACAAGAGATTTTCTCGTATACATTGATGTTTTTCCATATGCCAGCAAACTGCCTTGAGTTGATGTGAATATACCAATGGCTTTGAGTTAGACCATAAAAGAAGAAATTAACTGAATAAAAAAAGAATTTTTTCTGATATGAGAGTCTATGTGACATCACAGTCAGAATTCCCATTTCCAATGGTAAATGCACATCCTAAATAAAAATTATACATATCATCAAGTGAGCCTTTAACTGTGAATTTGTTCCTTTGGACAAGTAGTTTTCTACAAAATAGATGATGAAGATGATCTAGGTACTCTGCATAAAGCTGTAACCATATAAATTATACATAAAAAGTCAAAAAAACTCTTTCTCTTAAGTTTATCTAAATCACACATTCCAGCATTTTCTGCATCCTTTAATATATAATTTAATTTCAAAAACATAAATCTCTAGCTGTTTCTTCTCCTTATTCCCCTTTTTATGTGTTTTGCTTCAATTCTCTTCTTGGTGTCTTAGTTCATATTTTTCTTTACCTAAGTAAATTGGTCTCTGCCTGAATTCCCTCTTTTTGACTGTTCCATTTTTTTCTTTTCTCTTTCTTTGGTCTGAATAGTTTGATATTTCACTATATCAAAACCTCATTACTCTGAATGCCACAATTTAGGTCACCTAAAGAGAATAAATCCACAATTTTTCCTGCTCTGTAGACTGCTGAACTATATTATTAGCAACATATATATTTATATTGTTCTTGATCCAGAGCAATAATGTCCTTGTAAAAAGATGAATAGAAGGAATTAAGCTTATTATTATAAATGCAATAAACATAACCAAACCCTTGCTTATCAATAATGATTCATTCAATTTGTGTTAGATATTTTTGTTTATCTCTCCTATGGTCCTGTTTACATTTTCAAATACAACTACCAACTGTACTAATGGTTTCAACATTTTTTATTGCAATAACTGCTTAATTTTTGATGGACATGGTATGATAAATGACTTTTATGCAATTCATGAAAGATTTTGTATTGGTTTTTTTGTTCACTTACCTAACTGGCTTGTATTATGTAGCATTTATTAGTATAGTTTACCAGTCCCAAATCTTGATTATTGTTATTGTCCTGAGTCTTATTCTTCTTTTCATTATACACATAATTTTACAAAAATTTGTACATTTGGTGCAATTCTGTAACCTTTGGTTTTGTACCTTTCAAAATTAGGCTAGACATATGAATGAATCTGAAAACTTATTTGTATATTAAAACAAAACAAAACAAAACAAAACAAAACAGTAGACTGACCTTCTGAATAACAAGAGAAAAAAAAAAAGTCTATAAAACCCCATAATCTAGACATCTCTGGGTAAAGAAGAACATATTTAACTTGCTCATTTAAAGTAAATACAGAAATATGATATTTGCACCCAGACATGCGTGCATGCAGCTCAAGAAACCACCATAATGCAAGAAATTAAAAAATATAATAAAAATAAAAAAGGGAGCAAGTAAGCTTTTCTAAAATAATCCACACATGACCAAAGTATATCTCCTTATTCTCTTTTATCACTTCAGTAACCTGTGTTTCCTCAACTTCCAATAGAGTACTATTTTTGAGGGAAGAACAAATCAGTGAAGATAGGTAGGGAGGAAAGGAAGAAAACAAAGTTGTATCTAACCCATTTACTACATTTTTTTCTCAAACACCTGGGAATGGTTTTGATAATCAGAGCTTCTGTTATTACACAGATCATTGTGTGCATGTGTGGTTGGCCATGTTATCCATCACTCCAGTCTTCCAGTTTCCCTTTCTCATTACAACAAAATCCCCTTTTATACAGCTCTTCACAGCCAATCAACCATTCATTAGGAACTTTTCCTAATTTATTTTAAGAGTGTGGTTTTCCTGCTCATTACCACCTATGATTTCATAGAATCATGATACACCAAGGTGATGGGGCATCAACGACCGTCTGGTCCAAGCATTTTTGGAAAAAGCACAGTCCAGAAAAGATGGCGCAGCACCCTGTCCAGCTCAATTTTAGAAGTGTCCAGTGTTGGGGAATTCACTGTTTCCCCAGAGAGGTTATTCTAATAGCTGATTGTTCTCATAATGAAAAATTTTAGTCTTGTGATCGATGAGAATCTCCCCAGGAGCAACGTGTATGCATTACCCTTCTTCCATGTGACTCCTTGTAAAAAGGGAGTCTCCAATGACTCTGGTAGCCCCCCTTTAAATATTGGAACATCGTCTTCCCTAAGTTTTCTTTTCTCAAGGCTGAACAAACCCTGTTCTGTCATACTTTTCTCATATGATAGGCTTCCTAGTCCTTCAGTTATCTTTATGGCCCTTCACTGGATGCTCTCTAGTCTGTCCATATCTTATTGTAAAGGAGTGACCAAGACTGAATACAGTATTCTAGGTATGTCCTGAAAAGTGCTTACTAGAGTGGGATAATAACTGCTTTATCTTTGCTGGTGATACCCTTTTTAATGCAACAATCCTCCCTTTTGGCTTGCTTTGCCACAGCAGCACACTGTTCACTCACATTGAGCTTGTTGTCACCAAGAACACCAGGTCCCTTTCCACAGAGCTGCTCCCCATGTGTAGATCTGTTTTTGAGTCAATCCAGAATTGTTTTCCCAGAAGCAAGACTTGATGCTTGTCCATATTGAACTTCATCACGTTCTTATTTGCCCACTCTTCTTGCTTATACAGGTCTTCCTTGGAGGGTGGCTCTCTCTTCAAAAGTACCCACTTCCCCACTAAGATTGGTAACATCATGGCACAGTTGATCCCATCATCCAGACCATTTATGAAGATATTAAACAGCATTGGGCCCGATATTGATACCTGAGTGACCTCACCTGCGACAGGTTACAAGTTATTACCACCACTCTCTGGGTGCAGCCTGTCATTCAGTTTCCCACCCACTGCACAGACCACTTGTCTATAAGGCAGATTCAGAATGATCCATAATTCAACATAACAAAAATGGAGAAGAGTTAAAAAATTGTAATTAGCATTTTGTGTCAGATTAAGGTAATTTCCACCAAGGACTAAGTCAAAAGCTCAATCTGTTAAAAGTTGCCTGAAGAATATAGGCCCAAGTGTATGGTATTTTGCAGGGTTAAAACCACCTTATGTTCTATCACCTGAAGGATGTTGCTCAGTTTTATGTTTATTTCTTACAGAAAAAAAATCTTAATTTGAAGAAATCATATAATATAGTACTGAAATAGTAGCCTTCACTACTTAGGTAAATCTGTCTCTTCAGGGTTTTTCTGTGGGGTTATTCCATCAACTATCCTTCCATATTAAAATTCTAACCTTTTTGCTAGCTTTTCATAGCTGTAAAAACATTTGCCAACTTACTTCCTCTAATAGCCTGCAGCTTTCTAGCACTGTTCCAAAATTACCTGATTTCAATGTCCTTAGCTTCCCTCTAAACTAGCTACACTGTGTCAACCAAGATTTTTTAGCAGCTTTTTCTTCATCCTCAATATTGTTCTCCAGAAATCTTGTCATCCAGTCCTCCTGCTTTGTTTTACCATTCAATTCTATGAAAATTCTACCTGCTTTATAAAATCCCATCCATTTTTCCAGATCACATTTTTTTCTCTCATATGCTTTGTTTCATGTCATGCACTGCTTTAAAAGTATTTTAAAATCCTCAGTATCAGCTCGAAAATTTTAGTTTGCAGTTTGTCTGTTTTCCTTCTTTTTTTTTTTTTGTTCATTTGCTTGTTTATTGTTTTTTTTAACACAGATATTTAACCATTAACCTCTATCAACCAAGCTGATGTTATTCACCCTCATGTTTTGTGACAGTAGACTGTAAAAATGTTACATTTGCGTGGAAACTTTTGAGTTATTCATCACTGAAGGATCAAATGAGTCAAGCACTGTTCTTGCAACTAATCTGATCAGTTGTAAAGCATAGCACATATCAATTGTTTCAACAGGATGATCAGTGAATATAATCTCTTTCTGACACTTTGTTAATAGATTGTACGTTCCAAGGCTAAATAACACATCTTTATACATTTATGTTATTTTGGTGGTTTAAATGAAACATTTATTTCTTTTATATAATGAACAAAAAAAAACCAAAACTCAGGTTTTAAAATGAAAAAGTTTACTCTGGTATGGGAAAAAAAGTAAATATTGATACAGTAGCTCAGTCAATAATCTTTAACATTTCTCTTGTTTCTTTAGAAAAGTGCATTTTTGAAGTAATGCTGTACATTAACCAAAACAGCTTCAAAAAGGGTACAATAATTACCTCTCCCATGCAATTGTTATTTACCATAAATAATATTAAATTTAATTTTAAAAAGGGTAGATGAATCATCTCTTCCATACATTTATTATTTACTACAAATAATCTTAAATTTCAGTTAATATAATACTGATTTGTATTAAGACATATTTCTAGATGTCTTGTCTCATAATCTTGCAAATTAAGTTAACATATCTAAATGATATATTGAAGCAGGATCATGAATCCTAAAGTATTAAATATTATTTTCCTGAGCCTGTTTGTTACATTTAGGAGGCATGAACTAAAAATACTTACTGCTGAGGAGTACTCACTTCAGTGTGTCTTTGCATTTTTTGCATCCGATATAGGGATGCAGAAGAGTGTGCCTCTGTTTTAGTAATTTAATTTCATTAAAGTGTGTCCCTTCAGAACTTTCTTGAATGATGGATATTCTACAGGGGAGACACTATCAAATCCATAGCCGTGGCTGACTACACTTTAGCAATATATTTCCTGAGTTCTTTGTGTTAATATAATGAGCTAAATCATAGCTGAAATTCAAGATGTAGAATTTGTCTTCTCATCAACATTAGGCATATTGATATTGATACTGTAAAACTTTTCTAAAGACAAGTATAGTTTTATAAATAGGAGACTGAAATTTTGTTTAACTGTAAAGAACTTGTAAGTTAGAAAAAAATAATAAGAGTGCCTCTGTTGATTTTCAACTATTCAGAATAAACAAGAAATGCAATGTAATTTCAGTTCATAAATCATCTTACAAAATTTTGGTTTGATCTTTCAGTTTCTAACTTACAGGAAAAATCATGTGTCTTTTCCTAAATACCATTTATTTTATGATATTTTAATTTTATATTATAGCATCAAAATCTCAATACCAGAATGAGCTGATCCCAGGAATGTATCTGTGAATACCTATCACCAGCTTCCCCCCTCATTTTATAAAACTGAATGACTGAAACTAAAATATACCTTAATTAAATTTTCATTCTCTCCTTTACCTTCAGAGTAGAATCAATATCTGTGAACTTTAATGGATGTAGTCTAAGTACTTATATATCCCAGATTAGACAGGTGTTAGTTATTTAGAAAATGCATACTCATTAGAAGGTTAGTGTGCATCTCCATGGTTAGGAAAAATGTGAGATGTTCACTTGGATATTTCCAAGTCATGCCTCCCTTTTGTAGATATTGTTGGGTGATAGAATGATAGAATTAGATAAATTATCCCAAATGCATATAGGAAAATAAAGTCTTCTACCTGTTCACCCAGCTTTCTAAGCCAGTGCTCATCACAGCACAAGATGTATGGGAGTAGCTTAGCTGCATATCTGGGGCCTATTAAGAAATAAAAGGAACTCCAGTAATGCGTTAGAATTAAAGCCAGGAAAGGATTAATGACAGCTGAATAGCTCGCTGGATAAGCCTTAAACACTGATTTGCATCTAAATGATGATTAACTAAGGAAAGGAATATTGATAAATAAGCTGAACACAACCAGAAAGCTGAAATTGCTTTTGAAAAATTATATTTACCTTATATATTTCATGTAAAACAGAGTACCTGTGATACTCCATTGTTCAGAAGGTCATTGTGATCTGAGAGATTGAATCACAAGTGCTTAAAATTAGAACCTTAAAATCCTAATTAGACATCTAAATATATGGCCCTATTTTGAAATAGTTCAAAACCCTGCAGTTCCAATTTAAATGTCATTCCTGCATTGCCTTACTTATAGAAAGACTGGGTCCTTTTGTACCACTACATCAAAATAGAATTATTTCAGGATGGCCAAGGATTGGCCTTGACTTAGAAGAAGAAGTAGCTTCAGATAAATTTTACTTTGTGCCTTTATTGAAATATAATACTTTGGTTTCATGTTTTGTGGAAAAATTTGTTCCCTTGAAGGTGCTGTAAACTTACCATTTTTCACAGAGTGGGAGACCATGTCAAGAAGTAAGAGGATAGATAAACATGATTGAACTGATGAACTGGCAAGCAATGGCGTGTTCAGATATCTGATTTAAGATGCTTTCATTCTAAATTCCTTTCCAGGTTCACAAAGAGTGCACACATACTTCTCATTGTGACAAAGCCATTGTTGTGCAATATGCATTTTAAACTGTGCTTAGTGAACAGAAAATTTTGTATGAATTGCCTCAGCACAAGCTGCTCTTGCTTTTTATAACTACTAGGACATTTATGTTCATATGCCTGCTGTTCATTCTCAGGAAATAAAGATCTTTTGGATAGCAGTGTGTCACAGTCACTGAAATTAGTGCACCATTCCTCTAGTTTTCTGCATGCGCACACGTGTGCGCGCACACACGCACACAGACACGCAGACATACAAACATACTACCAAAAGATATTTGTTCTCTACAAGTAAGTTCCAATTATTTTGGATGCATAATGGAACGTTCCCGAAAAGAACAGAAATTGTAAGATAATAATTATTTTAATACCTCTGAGATTTCTGCTAAATATCAAAGGAAACATAAATATTAATAGATATTTAGGTTCTCTTTTCTAAGAACATAGCTGTACTTGTTTAAATAAAAGAGAAAGCAGAGATCCTTATGCTTACATGAGTACGCCAGCCTCACTGTGCTCCATCAACTTGTGAAAAATGTCTTTACACTTTTCCTCATACCTTCTCATACCCTCTAAGAGTATCTCATACTGTCTAAGAGACGATAGTAAAGTAAAACTCTGAAATGAAGACCTAATCTATTGTTGTCTCTCCTTCCCAACATTTGCTAAAATTAAGTTTCCAAGTCAGTGACATGACTAGCACTTATTTCAGAGTCAGCTCAGGTCTTTTAATTTCAACTTATTAAAATTGATTTGGGTTCCATTTATGTAATTGAGAGCAGGATTTTTGCCAGCAAAATTAAACTCTTTTGACCATTTGGATAAGGAAGCTGTGTACAGTCATCTATATTTTATTTGCACTGTGGTAGAACTGCCTGAGACTGAATGATTCTCCTCTTCTCCATTAAATCAATTCCATTATGATTCAGAGCCAAAAGCAAATGTAGTCCCCCAAGTCCTATGCAATTCACATTTATAGGTGTTGGAATATACATATCTACAGTCTGAAAGTGAATATTCACTTGAATATTTCAAGTTCTTAGGTGCACAGAGGCTTGATTGTCAGCATAATGCGAACAAGCTCCATTCTTGACAGTAGTGAACAGTTCTAAATACAGAATGGCTGCCCCCAGCAATGGGATTTGCTGGAGTTTAACATGCTAGAGCTTCTCAAATCTTCTGTCTTATCTAACCATCCTCCACTCAGATCCAGCCTAGAGACTGTTCCCATTCACCTCACCGTCTCTCCCTGGAGAAGGCAGGAAGTGGTTGTTCAGGCAGAAAATTAAGCTTCAGCAGCCAAACACTGTTTAAGCTCTGTCTACCACAGAGCAAAAGAAAGACTGTGCCAGCTGATGGTGCTCTGCTGTCCAATGCCACTTGATTGATTCCTTGAACTGGACAAAAGCTGCTGCTGTTCACCTCAGCCAGACTGTACCAAGAGAAGCACCAATAAAGATATTTTGACTGGCATGAGGCAGAAATAGCAATGGAAGTTTTGCAGCTTCTGTTGGGGCACCAGGAACTTCAGCTCTGGATCTAGTTCAAGTGCTAATGATAAAAATTTTATTTGTTTTTTTGAAATCTTGATACCCAACTCAGATGTTACTTCTCATAGAGACATACAGTACAATCAAGCCTTTGACAATCAAGATAATAAATGCTAAAAATAATCTGTAGATTTTGTGAATAACAAAAAATGTGTGGTGATTTTTAATTATTTTCCTTCCAGTGTTATATAATAACTAATTGTCAAAGGATAAGGAACAAAAGAAGGAAGGAAATCAGAAAGAAGAAAAATCGGAAGGAAGGAAGGAAGGAAGGAAGGAAGGAAGGAAGGAAGGAAGGAAGGAAGGAAGGAAGGAAGGAAGGAAGGAAGGAAGGAAGGAAGGAAGGAAGGAAGGAAGGAAGGAAGGAAGGAAGGAAGGAAGGAAGGAAGGAAGGAAGGAAGGAAGGAAGGAAGGAGGGAAGGAAGGAGGGAAGGAAGGAAGGAAGGAAGGATGGATATGGTAAAATCCCAAAGTAGGAATCTAATCATGGTTAATTATTTTCTTCTCAAGCACTTATATTTGAAGAGTGTAATCACCTGGTTTAAAAAGCTAAAGCTGGATGAGTTGGATGTTCCAGATAAAAATATACTATAGGTGCCAAATAAAAGTTGTATCTATTTTCAGACATATCAGTGGAAAAAAGTGCAGTTAGATCACTGCAAAACAGTGAGAAATCAATCCTTTCTGTTAGACTATTTTATTTTATTTCTATATAGGTTAACAGGAGTTTAATCCCTTCACTCTTTCACAACTCCCTCCCCTCCTTCACAACTCCTTCTGTTAAAAAAAAAAAACTCACTATCTTGTGAAGTCCCCCATAATAGTAGTTGACTTAAAACCTGCATGTATTTGAAAAATGTAACTCTCTAGCCATAGCTGCTGCAGTTTGTACAGTTTAGAATGGTTATCTACTTGGTATAAGGAGTAATGAAGAGCAGAAGAGAAGTGAAAACTCATGGTGGCATACTTCCTCTCCTGACTTTCTCCCTGGGATTTCACTTATTACACAGGAAGCTCTTAGAAAGATAATCCTGGCTGGAGGCAGCCCAGTAGTCAGTAGGAGAATGAGATGAGAACATCCAGTTAAGAAACAGAAAAACAAATGCAGAGAAAAAGTAAACAAAAATGTATAAAGACCTGAGATAAAAGGACTGTTGGTATCAATTTAATGAATGGTCATAGACCCCTGCACTCAAACTGCTGTTTTGAAGGAAAGTGAAGAATTCAGTTTGAAAATTGGTGCTGAAAATATGATTAGCTACTTTATATTACTAAGACAGGGAAAGAAAAAAGAAACACAATAATAATGTTTAATGTTATCATAATGCATGGAAAATTAGAAGATACTTTCTTCCAGTACTCCTCAAATGAAGACTATATGGTCTCCAGAAGAAAAAATATGTTCTTAAACATATGTTAAGAAAAACTGCAAGTCACTACTGAACCATCTTTCAAGACTACTGATGTATTTATGATGACAGTTTTCTTCTAAACAATGATGGAAATATCTACCTCAAAAATAATACAATAACAGAAAGGAATTGTGAAAATATCAAGCTATACAGTGTACAATTTTATATAGAAAAAAAAAAAAAGTTTATACCTGCTAATGATTAAAAAATATTTAATGGTGTGTCACTGGTTTAAATGGGTATTTTTGCATGTGGGATAGCACAAGTGAGCCAAATAAAAAAAGATAATTCGAGAACACAAATAACCAAGAAAAATCAAATAGGAAAATAATTATGTTGAGTTCAATTATGTTATTAAAATGCAAAATAATGATAGAATTGGTTTCTATAGCAACAGATGGAACACTATCTATGTTTGGACCCAGAGTTTCATGGCTCATTGTCAACAAACACTCAGAGGAAAAGTGATAGACTTGACACATGATAAAGCAGTAGTGATTAAAAAAAGTTAACTTCATTCAGGTCAGAGACTTTTAATGTTACAGGTCATGCAATATGCTACAGACAATCTTCAGAAAAAGACTTTTGTAAAATGAAGTGAATTGTCTCAGTGGAATTATTGTTTTATGGAAATATGTTGATTTTTTATTTATTTTTTTTTCCCCAGAGGTTGAGCTATCTGTGCAGCTATGAAACACAGAAGATGAACTTTTCTTATTTCACTTTGCCAGGTTTATGATTGATAAAGTTCAGTCAAGAGCTTAAGGAGAAAGAAAAGCTTATTACACATGTGACAAGATGAAAGCACTTCTAAATGCCTAGCAAGTGAAGTTTGGTATGTAGATACAATAAATGAAAGAATAAATGCCAGAAAGCCTTACTACTCTAAAGTGCTTCTAGTTACACCATGATAACAAACTTGGAGAAGTAATTAAAATATTAGTAAAAAAATATGTTTCTTAAAGGCAAAACTGTAAACCTGTAAGCTCATTATCTGTGCATATAAAGATCATTTGGAATGACTGGTGGAATTTGTATCATCTTGTTCATGACAATCTGTGTTTTTGACAGTATATTAATTTAGCTTGGGTGACAGTGTATGAAAAAAAGGAAAGCCTCACAAGTAAATTGGTGCCTCCTTGGAATACTGGAGCAAGAATGATATTATTAGTTTAATTATTAGTTTAAAAACACAATTCATTAACATGATGCTTTTACAGAATTGGTAGAGATAAACTCCATATGAGGTGAAACCTGTGAACCATTTTCAAGTATTCCAGTTGTGTCTTCAGATCTACTTACCATAGTATTTGCAGATAAAACTTTGCAATTTATATGCTGGGCAAATGACATGCATGACAGAGCATATTACCCCTTACTTCAACAAGCTTTCAACAGCAGCAACAGAAAGAATGTAATACCAAATATCCCAGTAGTCATTCAGTTGCCAATGACAATATATCTCAACATTAACCAAACTTCTTATGCTTCTGAATACAACTTAAATTGTATGCCAGACGACATAGAAGTGTTGGCAAAATGATGTTTAAACCAGACTATTAGGAGTCAAAACAGCTGTTTTCCTTGGGAAAATTACTAACCTTATTTTTTTAATCTGTGCTTGCAATGAGATATTCTTCAACTACTGTAAACTACTGTAAAATTCTGCATCTAAAAAAACAAAGAGGTCCAGACTACCAAAGTATTAAAATAGTGCTAAAAATGTCTTGAAACTAGGTATCCCACACAGATTTTGTACATCTGCATGAATGGCAAAATAATTACTCTTAGTTAGTGACTCCTGTTACAGTATTACACTGAGCATCAAGAAGAGCGGTGACTATTTATTACAATTAAAATTATTAGTTTAAAAACAACATTCATTAACATAATGCTTTAACAGAAAGGTAAACTCCATGACCCTAAGATTTATAATGAATTTTGATTCTAGATCTCTTGAGGTAATGAGTTTTCTTAAAAACTTAGCTTTTTCTCTGAGTGTATTTCTTGTCTTGCTAGGCATGCAGAAAGTCTGTACTACTAAACAAGATAAAATTGGCCTTGTTTTTGGGGTTTGAGGAAAAACATGTAACTCCTCACTGACTTATAGTTGAACTATTCTACTGCTCAGAACAGAGATTATTGTGAGTTTTCTCTAGTCTGCATTAGCCTCTAAAGAGATCTACTCCTTTCTCAGTCAGACTCCTTATCAGTTTCTTTTTACAGAACAGAGTAGTGAATATACATGTATGCAAATCAACTTTATTTATTTGTATGTATGTGTATAATTGTTTGCTTGGTTTTATTTTATTTTTTTTTTAACAAAGCATCACTACATCTGGAAAAGACATTTAAGAACATCAAGTCCAACCATAACTATAACCCAACTACCATGACCACTAAACCATATCATGAAGATCCATACCTACATACTTCTCGAACACCTCCAGGGATGGCATCAGTTCCAACATCTCACCACTCTCTCCGTAAAAATGTTTTTCCTAATGTCCAATCTAAACCTCTTCTGGCACAACTTAAGCCCATTACCTCTCAGCCTATCACTATTTACTTGGCAGAAGAGACCAACACCAGGTAGTTGTAGAGATCAATAAGATCTCCCCTTAACCTTTTCTTTCCTAGACTAAACAATCCCAGCTCATTCAGCTTTTCCTCACATGAAATGCCATCCAAACCCCTCACCAATCTCATTGCTCTTCTCTGGACATGCTCCAGGACCTCCATGTCTTTCCTATACTGTGGCATCCAGAGCTGAACACAGTGCTCAATCTGTGGCCTCACCAGGGCTGAGTCCAAGGACATAATCAGTTCTCTGCTCCTGCTGGACACACTGTTTTTGATACAGACCAGCATCAATACAATGCTGTTGGTCTTCTTGGTCACACTGTTGGCTCATGTTCAACCAACTGTCCACCAGCACCCCTAGATCTTTTTCCACTGGGCTGCTTTCCAGCTACTCTTTCCCAAGCCTGTAGAATTGTTTGAGATTGTTGTGAGCAAAGTGCAGGATCCAGCACTTGATCTTGTTAAACCTTATCCCATTGGCCTCAGCCCATCCGTTTAAGCTGTCCAAAACTATCTTCAGGTACTTCCTACCATCAAGCAGGTCAACAATCCTGCTCAATTTTAGTGTCATTTGTAAACTTGCTGACGGTGCCCTCAATCCCCTCATCCAAACCATTAATAAAGATATTAAACAGAACTGGCCCAAATACTGAGTGGTAGGGGACACCACTTGTGACCAGTCACCAGTTCAATTTAACTTTGTTTATCAGAATTCTTCGGGCTTGGCTATCCAGCTAGTTTTTGATCCAGCAGAGTCCACCTGTCTATGTCATGGGCCATAAGTTGCTCTAGTAGAGTGCTGTTTGAGACAGTGTAAAAGGCTTTACTAAAGATCACAGCCTTTCCCTCATCCACTAGGCAGATCATGGAGTATGACAGTATTTTTTTTTCCTATCCTTCAGAATGCCTCCCTTCCTCACCCCCAAATTCTGTGTAGAATCCACTGTATGCCTGCCAAAAGAGACATGCTATGTGCTTTCAGTACAAACAATGACACAACAGTTTTTGGACACTATCACAGGGCCTGAGTTTATTTTGAAGCTGTACATCTTTGTCCCTAGTGCAGTATACTAGTATTATGACTTAATCCAGCAAAGTTTCTCTTGCCAAATATTGTCAGCAGAAAAAAATATTTGCCTACTTGAGAGATTTTGTTCAGCTATTCTACTCACATAGAACCACATTAAGTATGAGTGGAAGACTCATTGATTTCCACAGAGTAATCAACATGTTTTCTGAGTATGAACTGCAAAACTGAAAGTCTAAGGCTCAGAGACACTGTAAAAGTGATTTCAGTAGAAGCTGACATGGTATTTGAAACAGATTCCCTTTCAAAGTCTTCTAAGCCTGCCTGTTATCTTTCAAATTTAGGATGTATTTCTATCTGTCCATTTATGCTATTTTACTAACAGACTGTGCAAATACTGTACTTTGCCTGACATTAAATATTCAGTAAACTAAGTCAAAGTCAAGCTCTTAGCTCTCTCTCTTTCATTTTTATTTTTTATAGTTGTGGGCTAAAGTCTTGCTTTTTCTATATCATGTACCTGAGATTTGACTCAAGGCAGTCAACAAACACTACTGTGGAAAGTAAGGAAGAAAAAGTATTTCTTGGCATGGAGACTCTGCAGCATTCAGCACAATTCTGGCTCTCCTAGAATATCCCTGGCAGCTGCTACAGTCTGCTTCCCAGAAATAATCTGTATTATTAGGCATTGGTCTTGGACAACTCACTCATCAAGATTCTCTTCTGTAAAAATGGTCTTACTTCCTAGTCTTCTGATGCATTACTTGCAGCTCATGCATGTTCACTTAAACTGCTTGTAACAGATGTCCATCCATATCTTGCTGCTTCACACATCAAGTTCACAGGATTTAAAAGCTATTTATATGTATACTGTATGAGCACACAAAAATGTCACATTTTCCAGGGCAACACTTTCTAGAAGCTAATATTATTATAAGAGGGAAGTTATGTGAATAAGGGGAGGGGTGGTGAAGGTGGTATTCTAAACCATACCTAAGTAACTATGCTCTGCCTATGAGGGTAGTTGTGTAGTGGCTGTACAGACTAGACAGCAATTGGTGTGTGAAGCTGAGGCCTTCAGCTCATCACTAGGATGACTAAAGCTTTAGCGTGAAGAATGAAGAGATAGGTTAGGACATCTCAGCCTGTGAAGGGGCTGAGTAAGGTGAGATTGTGATAGTAGTCTTTAAGGTGCATGGCATGAAGAAGCTCTGAGCGAGCTGTTGTTTACCATTCCTTCTAAAGCAAAAGCTAGCAGGCACCAAGTAAAACTAGCAGTTTGCATATTCAGAAGAAGAAAAGAGGGAATATCTCTGCAGGCAGTGTAATACATATTAAGGTTCTGGAATGTACTACCTCAAGACTTTTACAGATGATAAAAGCTTACATGGTTCTACCGAAATATTTTAAAAGAAATCATATCATCAAGTTGCTTTGAGAGGTTTAAACACAGACATACTCCATTTTTCAAAGCATGCATAGCATGATTAGTGGTAAAATATTATTCTGAAATGTATTACTACTTGCTTGCATATGTTCTTCTACACTTTTGTCTATGAATACTACTGCACATGTGAAAATTCTGGTGGATCTGACCTGCCTGACCTGCTGCTGCAAGACTGCTCTTATATTCTACTCTGAATAATTCATTCTGACTCTGCACAAGATTGATATCAGTAGCTCTCTATAAATTCTGTTTTCCGATCAATGGTAGAAATGGATTATACTATAGTGTGCTATTTTTAGGTAACTTTCATGAACACATTTTACACATATATATACTCAGGAAAAGTTCTTTTCATTTTGTTATGAAGTGGTGTGATTATACAACATAGGTCATGTAATCAGCATTTCTTATTTGCATAGATATTATATTTACAATTAAAGATTATAAACCAAATAAATCTTAGGTTTGCTCCTGCTAGAAGTCCAACGATCATGAATTCTTGAGTATTCCTGTGGCATATGTCCAGAGAAGGGCAACAAAGCTGGTGAGGTGTTTGAAGAACAAGCCCTATGAGAAGAGGCTGAGGGGGCTGGGGTTGCTTAGCCTGGAGAAGAGGAGGATCAGGGGAGACCTTATTGCTGTGTACAACTCCTTGAAAGGAGGCTGTAGCCAGGTGGGGATTGGTCTCTTCTCCCAGGTAACCAGCACCAGAACAAGAGGACATAGTCTCAAACTGCATGAGGGGATGTTAGGAAGAAGTTCTTCAAAGACAGAGTGATTTGCCATTGGAATGTGCTGCCCAGGGAGGTTGTAGAATCACCATCACTGGAGGTGTTTAGGAAGAGGCTGGATGGGATGCTTAGTGCCATGGTTTACTTGATTAGATAGTGTTCTGTTCTGTTCTATTCTATTCTATTCTATTCATATAAATGGCTTCATGCATTTGTTGCAGCTATATGGTAATTAGGTTTAAAACCCAAACCAAACAAAAGCACAAAGAAAGAAATGAAATATCAAAAAAACTACAAACAAAACCCCCAAAAGTAAATCCCCCTTCTTATTCAAAGCCAAAGCAATTGAAAAGCATAAAGCCAGCACATTCATCTTTTAAGATTATCATAGAGAAAGCTTAAACCATAGCAAAGTGTAATGAGAAATGTAAAGTTTATGCTATGGACCACATAGGAATAATACATCACCTACTTTAAGCCAGTACAGTATCACAGATATGCTGACTTTGGAAGCTGTAGAATGGCAACATAACAGTAAAAAGAAAAATGCTTGGAAGATCCCAGATCTTCATTTGATAGTATGCAGCCATATTTCTGTTAGAAATGGCAAGCCAACAAGAAAACTGAATGTTTTTCATACTAAACAGAGCATCATGTGGTCAAGAAAAGCACTACATAGATTTATGTCCTTTCAATTTCTATGTACCTATTTTGTGGGAAAAAAAAAAAAACAACAACCAAAAACAAAAAAACAAACACAACTGTTAAAAACCTCAAGAGAATCTCTGCCCTCATGAACTCTTCTGATAAAAATACCTTAAATTTTGATTGCAGAATCAGTAATTCTAGGATTACCTTATAAAACATGTTTGTCTTTAATTGAATTTTCACATTAACTTTGAATATTGTATTCCATAATAACACTAAATACTTGGTCTAAACAAGTAAAAAAATCAAGCATATAGTGTCAGGATTAGCTATGCAATTAGACCTACTATTGAAAATTATGTGGCAAAGTATTGCAAGAATACTAATATCCAAGTATACACTGGGGTTTTTTGAGTGTGTGTTTCTTTTTAAGGCATTATGCTATCTGATCTTTCCCTGCTTCTGTTTATCTCCTTCCTTTTACTTCATCACCTAGGTTCTTATTCACAGATGTTAAACTCACATAGTGAGTAATTTGATCACAAGTACATCCATTTGAAGATGTTTCTTCTCCTTTAGGATCTTCAGAGGAGGAAACTGCCATGCAAGAATGATAATTTTTAATTAATGATCTCTCAGATTGGCATCATGTGGAAAAGGTATGACAGCAAAAAGAAATGGGATTATTTTATCAGAGATAATCATAGAATCAAGAAATGGTCACAGCAGTTCACTAAAGGGCCATCCTGTGATTTAGGCAAGACTGACATGGGCAGTGCTCAGAACAGGATTAAGAACTGCGGTTTTTAGCCCAGGATACATGCTGCTCAGGGCTGGGCTCCTCTAGGCAGGCAGGGTATGCTCTGTGCACACTATTCTACCCGGGGTTTCCTCTGATTCCTTTGATTGTCTATTATAATATGGTGGATTTTTTTCAGTTCACAGTTTGAATAATAACATGAAGACTGATATTTTTACAGCATGGAATGAGGTGTATATTTGCACATCTTGGGCTATTGAATAAGGATTGTATAAGGATTCAGAGACTTCTAAGAGAGTATTAGAAAATTTTGCAAACTGGGAGCAACCCATATTGCCTACTAATCACTGACAAGCCTGCTTCATTAAGATCACAGATTCACAGAATCAATCAGGTTGGAAAAGACCTCAGAGATCATCAAGTCCAACCTATTACCTAACACCACCTGACAACTAAACCATGGCTCCAAGTGCCACATCTAATAATTTTTTGAACACCTCCAAAGGACAGTTACTCCACCATCTCCCTGGGCAGCCCATTCCACTGGTCAATTACTTTTTCTTTGAAGAACTTTCACCTCACCTTGAGCCTAAACTTTCTCTGGTGCAGCTTGAGACTGCGTCTTCTTGTTCTGGTGCTAGTTACCTGGGAGAAGAGACCAACCACTGCCTTTCTACAATCTCCCTTCATGTAGCTGTAGACAGCAATAAGGTCTCCCCTGAGACTCCTCTTCTCCAGGTTAAACCACCACAGATCCCTCAACCTCTCTTCATAGGGCTTTTGCCCTAGATACTATCAACAAGAAAAGTAAGAAATAGTGAGCAGGAATTTTACTGTCCTGCTTTCTGTTTTCTAATACTCATACCTGTTTCCATACTCATAGGGTAGTGAGTTGGCCTGTCTTCAGTCATTTTGAATGTCCCTCTTGTTTCAGCTGTAGTGGAGCCATAGTGCCCACCAATTCTTCACCGTAGACTTCTGATGTTATGCAATCCTTCAACAGTTCTTACTTCTGATAAATTTTTATCATTGAACTACATGAAAGCAATTAATTGAGGATCATTTGAAATCTATGTGGGGTTATTAGAATTGTTCTGTATGAAAAGCTCCATTTTATATAAAGAAAATTAATGTTAAATATCTAGGCTGTTTAGTATTTACATCTGTTCAATACTAATTGAAATACATTCAGTTGCCAATGAAAACTACAAGCTCTTCATTGTAGGAATGATCTCTGGATATACATGTATTTAAAGTCAGGTGCATGAAATTGTATTTGACCCTCAGTCTTTCCAGGAAAACTTCCTACAACATATCAAAATGATTGCAGAATAATGGAATTAAAAATGTGTAAATAATATTGGATAAAATTAACAAAAAAAACCTATCTTCTAATATGTAGATATCCTAATATATATATTATATGCAACTATAGCTTCTGAAGTTTCTGTCGTAAGTACTGTAAGAAGACATTACAAGCATAGAGTTAATGCCACTACCTACAGCAAAATGGCAAACAGAGAGCCTAACAGAAGGGGAAATTTCTTGTCTCATTACAAAGTGTTCAGCCTGTTCAAGGTTGAGCTATTTCCTTAATTTTACACAAGCTTTAGGATTCCAGCCAGGTTTTCAGGGATAGATTCACATTCAAAAATAGGCTTGCCTAGTTTCATGTGTTCTGGCATAGTACATAAATAATGGAGTAACAGAGCAATAAGTAAAAAGTGCAATCATAAACAACTAGTGCAAGTTTTACAAACTAATGGTAAAGTAGAATTTATTCTTTACTTATCAGCTTTAGACAATATAGCTTCTTTTTTTTTTTTTCTTTAAGAGAGAGAGGCAAAAAAGAATGTTAGCACTAGATTAACAAGACATCTTTCTTTTTTCCTTACCAGTACATGATCATTTTTCTACTTCAAAGAATACAGTGCTAACAGTGCAAACAACACGGAATCAATAACTTGACATGTAATAATGTCTTCCAAGTAGATTGAAATTTCCTGAGATGGTAATTCTTATCTAATTTCTGAGTTTTATTTGTAGTCAGTTCTGAAAATTATAATACTGGAAAGAAAGATGACAAAAGAATTTTAGAATTCTTTACAAGCTAGAATTCTAAATATAAATAGAGATGCTTCCATGACCCATGCCCTTAGATTGTAAACTTAACCTGGAGTTATAAAAAATATTGATAATCTTTTTTACTAGAAGCCAGGATATATTTAGGTATCCCTTCATTTAGCTGTAGAAAACAGAAGTACCATTGCTTCTCAGTGGTTTTGGTTGCTTGATTGGTTGGTTGTTGATTTGTTTTTTCTTTTGTTTTGTTTTGGTTTTTTTTTAAGTTTTTAACTCTAATTAGAAGAAAAACCTTCATTTTAACTTGTTTGTGAGACTGCGTGAGGAAAATATTTCACTAGCTTTCTCAACTAGTGACTGTATTTTTTGTGACAGTGTTTGAAACTTTATCTTAAGTGAGCCTCATGGTATATATTTCACACATGGGAGCTCACATGAATCTATCCTGAGAACTGGATCATCCTTGTTTACTTCAGGCCCTATTTAATGATATTTATTTCCACCTGTTCATCAGTGGTATAATATGGAGGGAAAAATCCCACTTGGGTTTAGAAGAAAAACAAAGCAAAAGCCAACAACAGCTAAAAGCAATACATCTGAGAGAGATAAAGTGGGTGAATGCTTAGATCTTTGGCAGAGCTCAAGGTTATACCTGTTCTAAGGAATGTATTTGAGGCTGAAAGGCATTTTGCTGCTGTCTTTGATTCATCCCCTTTGTTCTTACATTTGTGGTTGTGCAAGTTACCTTTGAGCTCTCCATACCATTGTGATAATGAATATTAAAGTGCAGGGAAGAAAATAGTTGGAAGTCCATGGAACCATCATGAAAAACATCTTTTTCCTGTAGAGGTGTCAGTCCTGAGATGGTAATTTTTATGACATATCTATGAGATCACTATTTTTGTATGAGCATATTTGCTTTAACTACTTGCTTATGGGGTCAAGTAGTATTGGCTTGGGTACTACTACTGTTAACTGTAAATGAGGTATTAAATCCTTTTTAACCTGATTCTTCTGGTGACATAAGAGATCTGAGAGACAACAGCAAATCTGACAAACCAATTTACAAAACTTCTCAATTGAAGAAGAAAACCACAACAGTGCTTCTTCTAAAGACAGTTCCTCAAACCCCCATGCTTCTTCTCTTGCATATGGATAAAGAAGGCGGAATACCCATGAACTTACCAGTCGTCATATTGATGGAAACCATATGATTTGTGTCTGTTGTTGCTTTTTTTTCCCCACTTTGGGGAAAAAAAAAGTTTAAAGTTTTGCAAAAAGACAGGATACTGTTCCTTGTGACTACTTATTTTTTCACTATACTATCCAAAACTTGTTTTTTTTACGCTACTATGTATAAGTGCAAACTATTAAAACTATGTGTCACTCTAAATATGCAGCTACCAAGGGCACCACATTTCAGATCCTTACGCTTTCAATACCTGCAAAAGTTGGGGTTATACGTACACATCATAATAAAATCATAATATCATAATAAAATAATTACTAAAACAACACATTCTCAGGGTAGATTGACCAAGAATGAAAATGCTTACTTCCATTAACACAAAGCATCCATTGTTATACAGATCTGTTTCAAGTGGCAACCCTGAAACTTAAAAGGAGTTATGGAGAATGTTTTCTGACTTGTGGCTTCTGGAAGAAATAAACCAAATGTGCTGCCCTTCTTGACATACTGAATATTTTCTAGTTTTAAACTGAGGAAAACAGACTGGGGAATAAACAGTTATGGGAAAGACACAAAACTGAGTTTATATACTGTGAATATTTTTGTTATTTGTAATGACTAAATCCACATAATAATGTTTGTCTCAAAGCACTTGTTAGAAGCAATGTTTTTTCTTTTCTTTTCTTTTTTTTTTTTTTTTACTGCTGTTGCATACTGAAATAAATCATCTGACATGCAATATAAGTAGAACTGAAGACAGTAAGTCAGGTTTTAGAAATAATATGTAACCAAAAGGATTTTAGCCTAAGAAATGTAAGCCTGAAAATTGCTGTTGTGTGTAATTTGGAGAAAAATACTAAACTGTAAGCACAAACATCGCCTCTTGACATGTCTAGTAATACACTGTTCTGTACAACAGTTTTCCTTTCTGATACATTTTCAGTGAAACAGAAAACTCATATGGCTGCTTTTTGAGTGTGACATATTATACATCTCTGATAAAAAGCTTGCTTGGGTGCAAAAGACATGCAGAACTCAAATCTTTAAGGATTGTTAAGAGTTCTTTGTGTATGTATATTTTCTGTTTATGAGTTGCCTGTCAGAAGCAAATAGCACTTAGAAAATATTTTTATATCAGTTCTCGTCTGGGTTAAGTCACATTAATTTTTAATCTAGAGTTGCATAATCAAAATCAAATAAAACAAATAATTGTTTGTGACACTTAAAAATAGGTATGGCTTTTCTTCAAAGCTATCTGACAAGTCTAAAAATATCCATTAATTGCTTTCTAAATACTTTTAGTCTAAGGGTCTGTCCAGTTGCGTAAACTGAGTTGGTTTCAAATGTCTGTATCTAGGTCACATATTAAAAATAGCAGGTACAGAATATTTTTACCTCTCATTTAAAAGCAAAGTATAATCTAGTGGTGTTTATCTGTCAAAACTTTTAGTTTTAAGGTCTAAATATGCATGGGCACATTAAATCATGGTAACTTAAACTTTTGGGATAGTTATTTATATTTCTAAGCCTAAAGTCATGTTTTTTAATGTTTTAACTTTAGAAATGCACGGTAAGTCGGAAGAGTTGCTTATATTCTTGATGCCTAGTTCATATATCCGGCTTGTAGACAGTACTGCTTCTCCTGACACTGAAGGCAAAAGTTCCCTAGGTTATACAGAAGACATTTTTGTATTGGCTTCAAGGAGATGCTTTTCAGCATTCAAGGCTCACAGTCCTATGGATATTATGGAGGTGAAGTTGTTGGGTTTTGTTGTGGGTTTGTGTATGTGTGTGTGTGTGTTGGCTTTTTGTTTGTTTGTTTATTTTTTTTCCTACAATGATCAACTTTTGCAATTCCAGGTTCTTAAACAGAATAATTACCTTCTAGAATTTTAGCGAAAATAGCTTCAAATTAAAAGTTTCCCTATGGTCGCACAGGATAACTTAGTTATTTTTAAAGGCTCTGTTATAAAGTGTATTTTGCTAAATTGCTCAATCTAAACATTACTTTTGGTATTCAGCCTCCTAACAGCACTGGTAGCCTGAGCGCTGATTGTGTACAAGTGTTGAACTCAAGCCAGCTCTGGTTGCAGTCCCATTAGCATATTCATAAGTCACAGCTTCACGCAGGTGCCAGAAAGCTGCAAAATATTTTGTGACTATTCACTGCCACAGTAGTAGAAATACTGAATTACTCTTAAAAATCTATTATATGCTGTCAAATAAACTGTTTACTATCTCAAAGTAGGTTCAGAAACTCCCAAGCAATCGCTCTCTGAACAGATAAAATAATTTTTCCCTCTTTTTTTTTTTTGCCTTTCCTTGTCTCTCTTCCATCCCCCTTCCCCACCCCTCCTCTTTGCCTGACACAGTGCAAAATTCAGACCAAGCAGATTAAAAAGAATGTTTCTTGCTTCATCCCCCTTTTAAAAACCAGCTCTGCTTGTGTTAATAGAGGCCAAGGAAGACAGTGTGATAACTACTAGATTAGATGTCTACAGACCCTGCTCCATGAGTGATAAATCAGAATAATGGACCTAAGCTTCTTCTAAATGAATTGGAACAATTCAGACCCTCACCAATTCAAATAAATTAAAACCAAATAAAACTAAAACCAAACAAACAAACAAAAAAAAAACTGGGGAAAAAAAGTAAAGTAAAAGAAAAGATAAGAAATAAATAAAAGAAGCACACTTTCAACATGATGATGTCAATAGTAGCAAGAGGATAAAAGGATTGTCTGGATCAGTGTATCTCTTCAATGCAGATCCCTTTTATCAGCAAAATTTTGTCTTTCTGTAACATAAAGAGAATCAATTAAATTGAAACTTTATTTCAAAACCTTGGTAAAGCAGAATATTTTAAAGGTTTTTACAGCATTCCTAAATGTGGATAACAATGACCCACTTTATTACTTGAGTATGTCTAGCACTCTGTTTTTTCTGAATGAAATTGCATTATTGGTAAGAATAAGAAATTCTTAATTTAGTTAATTTTATTATTGATTTTTCAGAGGATGATTAATCATGCCTATGCTGTATATTAAAATAGCATGTTTATTTTATTTCACCTTAATGGATGCTGTTAACTCATCCTTGCCCTAGACACAGATTATCAGGACCTCAGTGATTTGCACTTTAATAAAATTTAATACACAGTGATCCACAACCAAAGCATACACGGGTTTTCTAGGTGAAGGAACTATTCTAATTATGCCGCTATGTTTAAGAAACATGCACTGATGCAGCCCAGGGATGTGATTTGCTTTCTGGGTTACAATTGCACACTGCTGGCTCATGTTGAGCTTCTCATCTACAAGCACCCCCAGGTCCTTTTCCTCAGGGCTGCTCTCAAGCTAGTCATTGCCCAGCCTGTAACAGTGCTTGAGATTGCAGGTGTAGGACCCTGCACTTGGTCTTCTTGAACTTCATGAGGTTGGCTTGGGCCCACCTCTCCAACCTGTCAAGGCCCCTCTGGATGGCATCCCTTCCCTCCAGTGTGTTTGCTGCACCACACAGCTTGTTGTCATCTTCAAACTTGCCAAGGGTGTCACTGTCCATGTCACCAACAAAGATAAACAAGACTGGTCCCAGTATTGATCCCTGAGGGACTCCACTTGTTACTGGCTTCCACTTGGATACAGACCCATTGGTAGACACTCTTTAGGTGCAGCTCATTTCCTTTTGTAATATCCTACATAAACTCTACAAAGGTGTATATTTCATGTTTTAATAGGAGGAATATTTATGCAAAAGGCATAAAATCCATCTATATTAACATTATTAAAAAATAAGGCAACTATGTCACCTGCAGAAGCATCTCTATTTTGTTGTACCTATATCTCACATAAAGTGTTTGAGGTTTTGTTTTTTGGGGTTTTTTTCAGTGTGTGAGGAGAATTTGACATTGACTACCCTCGATATTTCCTTAACATTTCTAGAATTTCATCTAGAGAAGCCTTGGAGGCGACGAGCCACACTCACTCCCATCACAAAGCTGGAAATTGCCAGCTGAGTGACAAAACATGTCTCCAATTTAGCCTTAGATTTCTCCTACTGTGTGACAAGGAGGGAGCCCTGGGCTTAAAGAGTCCCAGGGATCTGGCTATGAGCTGCCGAAACAATTCATCCAGCACAGTCCACTCCTTGATGAGGTTTGGATGTCCTCAGTAAGAAGGGCATCAGGAAGCAGGTGCAGACTGCATTATAAGCTATTTCTGATCCCTGACGTGTGCATTGCATCACCTTTACCCCTAAGACTCATGAGCTAGTTAGAGTAATGTTCAGAAAATTCTCCTTGAAAATGAGTTCTCAAAATCCAAACTCCTCAGACTGATGAAGTAAATATGTGAGTTTGTTTAATTTGAGTTTTTTCTTTTCTCTTCCTGAGGTCTTTATTCTAAGCATCAAGATATTTCCTCTGTTAAGAGGAGGGATCATCTCTTTTTTAGAAGAAGGTGGAGGTCACATTGGATGCTAAGTGCTTTAGGACAATTTTGAGTTGCTTAGTTGTGCCATGCCTCTGAAGTGTGTTATCAAGACACAAGTTGAGGCTGTTGGGAAAAATTTGTAACTAAAGTGTGAGGTATAAAGAATGGCTTTTGACTCTATTCTCAGGATACAGTGAGCTAAATTCAGGAATTTAATTTCATATTTAGGAGCACTAGCAGACTTGAACTTGGCAACATCTAAAGGATGAGTCTATGGCTGGCTACAAACAGATAAAAGTTTGCTTGGCCTGGGCATTGGCCTAATGCAACCTGGAGCCTAGTAGGTTCATCAGTGCATCACACTGCTGAGCTATTGCATAGTTCTGCAAGAGCCCTCTGAAAAAGAAAGCATGTTAGGTGTGTTGGCAGATAGTGTCCTAATAGCACAGGCACACATCTTCTGGAACAAACCTGGAGTACAGTAATTAAAAGTACAAGTAGGGTATGTTTACATTTGTTAATGCCAAATGATGTAAATACATTAATGCTTCATTAGTAGGCATACCCCTGCCACCACCACCCCCCAAAAAAAAAAAAAAAATTGATTTGAACTGTGTGAAGTCTCAGAGTGCAAGAAGCAACCAGACCTTTATGTCCTATTTTCCATATCTTAAACTTCCTTTATTTCTGTTTGTAGAGGTCAAACTTTCAATCAAAACAATTTTTCTATTTTTTTTTTTTTTTTTAATTCCAGGTATGACCTGTGCTGGAATAAAATTGTTGTCTTTTTGCTACATATATATGTTTTACCACAATGAAACTTTGTTTCCAGGTCCCTTGCACAGATAGATTTTGTGGGCATTTAGTGGAGCATGAGCCTGAGTATACTGTGCCTTGAGAAAAAAATGATAGCAAGTTTTCCTCTCCACGGAGAATGTCTGGTTAAAGTAAAATATCTCCACTATCCTAGGGAGTACTATCACAATGGCTGCTCCCTTTATAGCTAATGGAAAGGAACAAGTACCTCTAGAGAGTCATTAATCTCATCATAAGATAGAACAGACAAATATCCCTGGAGGAGCCTATTTTTCTCCATTAACTATAAAGGGATCCTGAAATTTCTGGCTCAGATTTCAGATGTCTAACTTTCAGATGTCAAATTACAACTGATTAAGTCAATCACATGTTGTCACTTAGCAGAATGTATTAATTCCCTCCACAAGCAGTCAAATGAGTCAGCACCCACACACACACACACAAAAATAAACAACCACCAAAAAAGCTGGAAGGAGAAGATAATTCCTGAATCCCCCCTGAACCTCCTTATACATTTGCAGAAACTGTCATCAATAACATCAAGCAGGGAATAACATGTTTTCAGGATATCTTTACTCCAACTCTTGCCTCTTTTTAACAGACTTTCTTTTATTTTCACTCTTTGAACAGTAAATGGCTTATGAGGAAGAATACTATCAGAAGAGTATTATCTTTTACTGCATCTAGTAACTACCACCTGGACAGCATTACACGTGTATAAAGTATTGTGCACCTCTTTGCATGCTGTTGAAAATACCAGACAGAAAACTGTATCATCATCAATGCTATTACTAGAATCACTATACTTCTAGCAGTCGACTGCTTGAGTGGTAGTGCACTCGTTTTCTACCTGATAGGTACAGGTAGAAATTATTTTGGTCACTTGCAGGAACTCACTATGGCTTTGATGTTATCTTCATAAGATTTCTGTTTCCATAAAAAAATGTTCTATGAGCTTTCATACAGGAAGGGACCTTAAAGATCATCTAGTTCAAATCCCCCACCATGGTCAGGGACACTCTCTACCAGACCAGATTTCTCAAGTCCTCACCCAGGCTGGCCTCGAACACCTCCAGGGAAGGGACATCCACGATCTCCCTAGGCAACCTGTTAACAGTGTCTCACCACCCTTACTGTAAAGAATTTATTTCCAGTATCAAATTAATTGACACTCTTCCAGCTTCAATCTATTCTTTCTCATCCTATCACAGCAACCCTTTCTGTCCCTTTCTGGCTTCCCTGTAGGTCCCCTTCAGGTACTGGATGGATCCTATAAGGTCTCACCAAAGCCTTCTTTTCTCCAGGCTGAATAGCCCCAAGTCTTGTAGCCAGTCCCTGTACTGATATCATGATCAGGAGGTATTTTCTGTCATAACTGTATGGTAGAATATTGTCATGGGTTAAGTTGAATGTTTGGTATTGTTATTCATACCATGCTGCCATCATGCCAGCTTCAAAAGAAAGGTGCTGGCTGGAGCCACATACTATGGGACTTGAAGGTCACATTGCAACATGAAAGGATTCTTGTTCTGGTTGCTGGTTTTGGGTTGCAGGTTTAGGGTGTTGGTTCTCTTCCACTGAGACACAGTAGAACAGGGAAGGAGTCACTCCTGGTTTTGATTATTAGATCACTTGCTTCTGCTTGCTGCTGCTTTCTGATGTGTGTGGGTTTTGTTTTGGTTTTTTTTTTTTTTTTTGTCTGCAAATAGGCTAAGGTAATTGTGCATTTGTATTATTATTATCTCAATAATTCAGTAAATTCTTATCTCACTCTCTTTGTCTCAACCTGGAGCATTTGTTTGCATGTTTGTTGCTTTTCCCTCACATCTGTATTGGGGGAAAATAGGTTGATTTTTTTTTTCACTTTAATCTGTTACAGATATAAAAGTCCATTCAAAGCTAAAGAAAAAAAAAATAAACAAAATCTACTTTCTGAAAACCATGAAAATTTTCCAAGAAAAAAGCCCGTCTGTATAAGGTAAAACTGCAGAAGGGTAATAGTTGCTAACTGGCTAGTGCATGGAATATATGCAGCAAGGCAGAAAGATTCATGGACTTCAGCAGTACTATAGGACTAAAAGAATGAACAGCTTCTTAAGAATGCCATCCATGTGGCACATATAAAATAGATCTGCAGTCTGCTTTGGTGTCAGCCATGCATGAGTCTGTTCTTCTGCTATCTTTGCTTAGCATAGACAAGGAAAGGTAATTTCAATTTACCTAAGTTTTCTCTAAAAACAGCAGCTTTTTACATAAAGTCCTAGGGAACTTAGGAAAAAATGCAAAACTACACCAGACAATTCTCAATCTTATGATTAAAAATTTCCTGGGATGAGACAATTTGGAAAAGCTGTGTGTACCTTGAGAAAAAGATATAGTGAGAAAGACCTAGTCATTTTGCGTCACTGTTTGGCTGATAGTCTTCAAAATAAATACAGCAGGAGGCATCTGACAGGGGAGAATAACAATTTAGCAACTTTTGCTGGAACAACTTAACAAAGTGTTGTTGTAACCACTGTGACCCTAAAGAAAGCCATGTGAGTACTTCAAATCTATTTCAGTGCACAAGGTTATCTGCAATTACTGCTGAATATAATTTCAGATGACAATATCTATTAGCCGATAAACCAGTCTATAATGCAGAATCACCTTTGCAATAGGCAGATCCTGGTGAATTTCTAAAGGCTGGTGTATTTTTTGTTTGTTTATTTCCTTGGTTTTTTGTTGGTTTGGGTTGGGTATTTTTCTGTCTGAGGTATTACAGAGAATTCATGTTATCTGCAAATGTCAGTTTTTTTGGGTTTTGGTTTTTTGTTTGTTTTTTAATTTAGTGAGCTTCCCGTACAGACAGCAAGGAGATAGAGGTCCACTCTGGCACTGGACTTGGTATAGGTTATGCCCACTGAAGTGGTTACCATTTGTAATTATTTTTAAAAGCAAAAGTGCTGTGCTTAAAAACATTGGTGATTCTTTAAATTTTCTCAATTAAAGAAAGCTAAAAAATGTCTTAAGTAGAATAGAATAGAATAGAATAGAATAGAATAGAATAGAATAGAATAGAATAGAATAGAATAGGTTGGAAGAGGCCTTCAAGATCATTGCGTCCAACCCATCAACTAATCCAACCCACCCTAATCAAATAAACCATGCAACCAAACACCCGATCAAGTCTCCTCCTGAACACCTCCAATGATAGTGACTCCACCACTTCCCCAGGCACCCATTCCAATGGGCAATCACTCTCTCTCTGTAGAACTTCTTCCTAACATCC
Organism: Melanerpes formicivorus; assembly: GCF_026170545.1. NCBI lineage: Eukaryota > Metazoa > Chordata > Aves > Piciformes > Picidae > Melanerpes > Melanerpes formicivorus. The sequence goes on along the minus strand of NW_027142573.1, from coordinate 41,657 downwards.
AGCCTAAACCTCCCCTGGCACAGCTTGAGACTGCATCCTCTTGTTCTGGTGCTGGTTGCCTGGGAGAAGAGATCAACCTCCGCCTATCTACAACCTCCTTTCAGGTAGTTGTAGAGAGCAATAAGGTCACCCCTGAGTCTCCAGACTAAGCAACCCCAGCTCCCTCAGCCTCTCCTCATAGGGCTTGTGCTCCAAACCCCTTACCAACTTTGTTGCCTTTCTCTGGACTCGTTCCAGCAAGTCAACATCCCTCCTAAACTGAGGGGCCCAGAACTGGGCACAGTACTCAAGTACTGTAGATATTTTCTTCAGCCATCCATTATGACTGTATTCTATGAGTATAAATCATATGATACTGTGAAACGACAACTTGTGATATGAATTCCCGATGCTATATTAACATTTCTGGTCTAATAGAATCACCTCATTAAACATACAACACATAAACGAGAGGATGAAATTCTTTGTTGGCATGCTGTAAGTCATGTTAGATATTTGTAAAATTGTTCTGGCTTTAAATCTACACTCCTATCACAGTGTCTGTGCATTTTGTAAATTAGTAAGACCAGCTAAGCAGACCAGCATTGTGTCACTTATCTTTCTGGTATTACTTTTTTTAAATCAAAATTAAACAATTTTGTATGAGTCATTCACAGCGATGGCATCCCTGTCAAGGAGCTCTGCAGAAGCTGCAGAAGCTGACCTGTGAAGATGTCTGCAATTTATAATGAGTATTAAATCCAAATTTCTTTGAAACTCTCTCTAAGATTTAGAAGCAAAATTAAAATTAAAATAATAAAAAAAAAAAACAAAGAAAAAAAAAGTGGGGGGGGAGGGTGTTAGAGTTATGTAATATATCATTTGTACATCTTGAAGCAGAGTAATCATAGATTTTCAAGGTAAATATTTCTGTGGATGTACGCATACCAAGATGCAGTCTATCAGACAGGCTAGCTGTGGCTGTTTTGAATGCTTTCAATAACAAAGTCAGTATTACTGGGGAAAAATATACATAAAGCTATATAAACTATAACACCAAAACCGAACTCTTTCATTTCTAATAAGCATTGACTAGGCAAACAACTGAGCATATTAAGGGATCATATTTTTTTTGCATTGAAATGATACTTAATTTGGGCTCATTTAAAACAACTGTGATCCTTCACACTTCTTCATGAAAAGTCTAACAGTACTATTGGTCAGTTTTGGCTTTAAGAACTACCTAAAGGTGTGTCAACACTTCTGCTAAACTACCTGCAAAAATGAGTAGCTTTGTTCTGTTGTGAAACAGAACTGTACATGCACAAGCTGTTTAACTTGCCTGGCTTTTGAAAATGCTGAACTGACACCAGAAAATGCAAGCTATCGCACAGGAGATGCACAAGCTGCACAATGAAAAAAATGAATAGCTAGCTTGTAAATGGCAAAAGAAGTAAAGAGGAGGTAGAAAGTAAAGGAAGACGGTAGAAAACCTTACCTTTCAAACAGATATTTTGCTATTCTAAAATTACTCTTTCTACTACCACACTTATCAGAAAAGCATTGACTATCTTCTGGATGAAGGGTTTGATCTTAAAATCATGAAAATAAATTTAATATAGAAATAGCTCTATGCCACAACAATACAAAAATGCATAAACCTTCCTGTCATTACTGTCCAAGATGCATTTTCAGTGTCCAGTGCAATTATCATCACAGAAAATCATGCTGTTACCTTGAATATCTAAATATGGTTTGATGGCACCCCCTTTTAAGGCAACATAGTTTTTAAAAAAAACTATTATTTTAAAACTACTATTTTAAAAAACTATTTCCTTATCATAAGAGACTTGAAGCATTCTGGAGGGCTATAGAGTGAAAAAAAAAATATTCTTGCAGAGAAACAACTTATAAAATTACAAATATTATTAAAAAAAAAAAAAAAAGAAAAAAAGAAAAGATACATCTTCAGTAATATGCATGCAACACAAATTTGACTTGTATAGCCATGTCAAACATGAACCCCATATTCCTGTGTGGGAAATCCAGACAGAAGTGTGAATGAATGCATGGCATACTTTACTCATTTGTGTGGGATGCTTGGGTGTCAGGAAGCCTGGATGATGTCTGCGAGTCTCTCAATTGCCACTTCAAGGTACTAACAGCAAGAGGAAAGTAAAGCTTCCTGCTAAGTCTTTTGCTATCAGTGGCAACACAGTGTAAGTTATAGCAACACTCATGGAAAACTGAGCAGAACTGAGAGACTTCTGTATAATTTTTTTCTAGAACCTATTGAGCTACTTTAAAGTAAACACTGTTGAATAACTAGGAATCTTTCAATAACTATCAGATCTGTTTCCTAGGATTGTATATATCCAGGTGTATCATTATGTAAACACATTTATATACTTACATTTTAAAAAGTAATTTAATATGCTCTTCAGGTAAAAAATCACACATGCAATTCATAAGTAGGAAAGCTTTGTATAGCTAAAATAGGCTTTGCTTCACAACACATGGATTATAATGTCTTATTACAGGGTAAAAAGAGACATAGATCCTGTTTCCTGAAGGTGCATGCATGAATAGGATTCTGTAATACAGTTCTAGATTTTTATGTCATGTTCAGATCTAAGGAGAGGCTTTGAAAATGTCACTGTTGATATTGTCTTTCAGAGGAAACCATAAGAAAAAACAATGCATAATGTGTTAAAAATCACATCTTATGTATGCAGTCAGAGCTGTAAGACACAAAAGTGATCTGAATCTGCCTGATAACAAAATTAGTATTTTAGATCCCTATACTGAAAATTTAGGTGCATAAGTCCAAATAAGTGACCAAGAAAGTTGTCTCTTTTTTTTTGGACTAGCTATCTAGCCTAAAAAGTATTTGCTTTCCAGTGTTTTGTTTATTTAAGCTAAATAGGTAAATCTGTAAGTTTCCATACTGTACCTAGGTGTTGAATTCTAGATTGGCCCACAGGATTTATCTTATTTGCTAACTGTGAAACAAGAAACTGAAATCAGGAGAAAAAGAAAAAAAAAAAAAAAAAAAGGAAAAAAGAATGTGTCATTTTCATCATAATCTTCATTTTCACATAACTGATGATGATGCCTTGTAAGTGGCAGACTTTGTTCCTACTTCCTTTTCCCTGCCTTGTTTTTTAATCAAGTGAGTAATATACCATGGGTAAAGACAAGACTGTAAAATCAGTGACTAGAAACTTCCCCCCACTTGCATGTCATGTTTCTTCTTGTTTAATCTCCATGTGACTCTTATTATGTTTTTAGTCTGTTATGCTGTGATTCATGTGTAGAGAAACATTTTTGTCTAGACTGAAAGATATGGACTTGCATTCCAGTAACCTGAAATCAGCAGTAAGTTCAGGTTTCCCATTTCTGAGGTAAAATCTCTAACTAACCAAACAAATAAAACCAAAATAATAGGTACAGTATGCATCTTCATACATATTTTGTACTACATTTTTAAGAGTGACTTGAACTTAATTTTCTAACTAAAGGAAAGGCAGAGCTAGTAAGCTGGTATGAGATTTCAGAGACAGGACTTTAGGTTTATATTAGCACTTTGGATGTTAAATTCATTCCTTCCAATCACCACTAAAGTCTAGGCAACCAAATTCTAGGCAGAGAGATGCTTTGCTAAGTACACTGCATTACCTTAGTACCAGAAAGACTCCAATGCATGACAAAGTTTGAATATGGTCCCTATGTTATAGAGAATTTTGTCAGCCAGCATCTCCTGCATACAGATATACTGTGCAAGTAGATCAGTTATCCAAATAAACATTTGGTATAGTTTCATTTAAAATAGCATGCAAACAAATAGACAAAACCACAAAACCAACAAAAAATAGAAAAAAAAAAAACAACCATACAAACCAAAAGAAAGAAATTCAACCCAATAAAAAAAAAAAACCACACCAAGAAACCAAAACAAACAACCCCTCCCAAAAAAAACACCAGCCAACAAGTTTTACACCATTGGATCAACGCACATGAAATGTCATTTTGTGGAATCTCAACTGCCCAGACCAGCAGTAAATTTAGAAAAAATATCCATATGTTAGATGTTGAGGTAATGCTGTAAGTAACCATAAGAATTTAGGTAACCCCATAGTTGTATAACCACAGTGTTAACAAAAAAAGAAGATATTTTAGAAATATTTTTTAAACCAGTGATAAACATTAGTAGAGATTCCATTAATATGAATCAAAAAGAAGAGGAAAGCATTATAAAATCAGGCTACCTTTTTGACAGTTTTCAAGTGGTTTATACTTTGAAAACATGGCTAACTTAATACATGCAGAATTTGGTCTGAAATTTGATTCATGTTTATTTTTGAAAACTTTTCCCCATATAAGTACATTTTTAAAAGTTGCTTATTTAAAGACAATTTTGCTTTTTCAGTCTTTGTAAAGTTATGTTATATATCCACCCGGCAGCTACCACATAATCTGTCTCATTCCAAAAACATTTATCATGTTTCTGACTGTAGTTTTACTTTTACTTTCAGATTAACACTCTTTGCCAATTACTTTAATTTGAGATCCATAGTATGTTTTATAAAAAATATTTTACACATCATCTTTCCTCAGTGTTACTGAAGTCCCAGATCATGGTGAAGATTAATAACATTCTAAATTGTGCTTCAGATTGTTATGTTTTTCCACATTATTATTCTATGATTATAAATTACTTTCTCTGGCCTTCTACATTTCAGAAATAACAACACCTTCACACTTGTTTTTCCTGCATTTAATAATGATTTGCAATTTTAATTTTGTGTTAAGTTACATGTGACACATCTTATATTAAAAAAATGCTTACTGTAATGTGTAATATAGATGTGTACAGTATGGAAGTGAATGCTGTAGTACAAAACTAGTAGAATGTAGATACTAACTTATATGCAGGTGTTGGTGTTTCTTTATTTGCTTCCCTGCAGAGGGACCTTGAGAGGCTGGACAGATGGGCAGAGTCCAGCAGGATGGTATTTATCAAGTCCAGGTGCAGGGTTCTGCACTTTGGCTACAGGCAAAAGCTACAGGCTGGGGTCAGAGTGGCTGGAGAGTGGCCAGGCAGAAAAGGACTTGGGGGTACTGGTTGACAGTAGGCTGAACATAAGCCAGCAGTGTGCCCAAGTGCCCAAGAAGGCCAATGGCATCCTGGCCTATATCAGAAGTAGTGTGGCCAGCAGGAGCAGGGAAGTCATTCTGCCCCTGAACTCAGCATTGCTTAGACCACAGCTTGCGTACCAGTTCTGGGCTCCTCAGTTTAAGATAGGACATTGAGATACTTGAACATGTCCACAGAAGGGCAACAAAGCAGGTGAAAAGTCATGAGCACAAGCCTTATGAGGAGAGGTTGAGGGAGCTGGGGTTGTTTAGCCTGAAGAAGAGGAGGCTCAGAGGAGATCTTATTGCTCTCTACAACTACCTGAAGGGAAGTTATAGCCGGGTTGGTCTCTTCTCCCAGGCAACCAGTGACAGAACAAGAGGACACACTCTCAAGATATGCCAAAGGAAGTTTAGTCTCAAGGTGAGGGGAGAGCTCTTCACAGAAATAGTAATTGTCCATTGGAATGGGCTGCCCAGGGAGGTGGTGGAGTCACTGTCCCTGGAGGTGTTAAAAAAAAGATTGGATGTGGCACTTGAAGCCATGGTTTAGTTGTCAGGTGGTGTTAGGTAGTGGTTTGGACTTGATGATCTCTGAGGTCTTTTCCAGCCTGGTTGGTTCTGTGATTCTGTGATTCATTTCCCGCCCCCCGCCTCCCTCCACCCCCCATTAATTATCACCAGAAGAGTGCATATTTGTACACGGATTTATCCATATTTACCCACAGGCTAGGATTTTACCAAAAAAATGTGCATAGTTACATATGGCAATCATTTTACAATCCATACATTAACAAAATTCAAATGAATAAAAAGAGTACTTGCTTAAGACAGTTATCAAATATAAATAATAATAACAATAAAAATTCTTGTCAGCAGAATAATACACTCATGAGCAAGCATTATAAAAGTTAAAGCATGTAGTATTACTAATTTGGTGTAAATTCCAAACACCTTTACTATTCATAGATATTTGATGGAAAATATGCATGCATTTAATATCACGTAGATGATTGTATAAATTTTGATAAGACTGTAGGTAAAACACACAGAGATGAGACAAAAATCATGTCCTTCATGCTGCCCAAGTAATTCAAGAGGTAATTTATTGGTCAATAATATTAATTAGACTGAGCATCTACTTCTGTAGTATGTAGTATTCTTTGTCTATACAAAATACCTTTACAAATTTACTAGTCATAGTTTTTTCTCTGATGCGATAACATTCTATCTCTACCATTTAAGGATCTCATTCTTTTTTCAGCAAAGTAATGGGAATTTTCAGACTGATTGCAATGAATTCTGCAATAGTTCAAGAAATAGAAAGACATGTTTGACTTTAAGAATCAGTTGAGTTCTTTACACAATATACATGTAACCTGTACGTATGTATAGTAGACCTGATAATATAGCTACTGTAGATTTTGGAAAGATTCGGAAAGATTTCTATTGACTTCAGTGGCTTTCAATAATATTTTAAGTATATGATATCAGAGAGTGTACTAAATTCTGATGTTCCAGATTCTGATACCTGTCATACCCAAAAAGTATTTTGTGTATACTCCTGTGCACTGCATAGTGGAACTTAGCACTTGTTAATTTGACAACAGAGCACGGTATACTGCTCATTATCAACAGCAAAAGTTCACTACCATACATTTAACACAACTGTCTAATTACACAGACTAAATTACGTGAATATAACCTGTCAGAATATATCAGAAGATGCTTCTATCTAAGTCATAAAAATATACTTTCTCCTACCTATATACAGTCACCTGTTTTCAATATGCAGGGAGATAGGGAGGACTACCAACAGAAGCTTCATCTTGGACTTCTGAAGGGCGAACTTCAGCCTGTTTAAGAAACTTATTTGTAAAGTCCCCTGGGTACCAGCCCTCATGACCCAAGGGGTCCAGGAGGGTTGGACCTACTTCAAACAGGAGCTCTTGAAGGCACAAGAACTGGCAGTTCCCACATGCCGAAAGACGAGCCTGCAGGGAAGGAGACTGGCCTGGATGAGCAAGCAGCTCCTGGAGGATTTAAGGGGAAAAAAGAGGCTGTATCACCTTTGGAAGGAGGGGAAGGCTTCTCGAGGTAAGTTCAAGGAAGTTGTTAGATTATGTAGGAATAAAATGAGGGAGGCAAAGGCCCAGTTGGAACTGAAGCTGGCCACCTCTGTCAAAGACAATAAAAAGCATTTTTACAAATATATTAACAATAAGAAGAAGGGCAGGAAGAACCACCAGTCCTTATTGGACCTGGAGGGGAACACAGTGACTGAAGACGAGGAAAAGGCTGAGGTCCTGAACACCTTCTTTGCCTCAATTTTTAACAGCAAGGCAGGAGGAGTTCAGGAGGAGTGGCCTTCTGAGCTGGGAGATGGGGTCGGGGAGCAGTGTAGTGCCCCGGTAATCCGTGAGGAATTAGTTTGGGACCTGCTGAGCCACTTGGATACTCACAAGTCCATAGGACCGGATGGGATCCATCCTAGGGTGCTGAGAGAGCTGGCAGATGAGCTGGCCAAGCCGCTCTCCATCATTTTCCTTCAGTCCTGGTTCACTGGTGTGGTCCCAGATGACTGGAAACTGGCCAGTGTGGTGCCCATCCATAAGAAAGGTCGGATGGAGGAACCTGGGAACTACAGGCCAGTCAGCCTGACCTCAGTGCCAGGGAAAGTGATGGAGCAGATTATCCTGGCGGCAATAATTGCGCACCTGAAGGATGGCCAAGGGCTCAGGTCCAGCCAACATGGATTTAGGAAGGGCAGGTCCTGCCTCTCCAACCTGATCTCCTTCTATGATCAGGTGACCCATCTGGTGGATGTGGGGAGGCCTGTGGATGTGGTCTACCTGGACTTCAGTAAGACCTTTGACACCATCCCCCACAGCAAACTGCTGTCTAAGCTGTCAGCTTGTGGCTTGGACCACAGCACTCTGTGCTGGATTAGGAATTGGCTGGAGGGCCGAGCCCAGAGAGTGGTAGTGAACGGTGCCACATCCAGCTGGAGGCCAGTCACCAGTGGCATCCCCCAGGGATCAGTACTGGGCCCCATCCTCTTTAACATCTTCATTGATGATCTGGATGAGGGGGTCGAGTCAGTCATCAGCTAATTTGCAGATGACACCAAGTTAGGAGCAGATGTTAGTCAGTTAGAGGGTAGAAAGGCTCTGCAGAGGGACCTCGACAGACTGGACAGATGGGCAGAGTCCAATGGGATGGCATTCAACAAGTCCAAGTGCCAAGTGCTGCACTTTGGCTACAGCAATCCCATGCAGAGCTACAGGCTGGGGTCAGAGTGGCTGGAGAGCTCCCAAACAGAGAGGGACCTGGGGGTGCTGATCGACAGCCACCTGAATATGAGCCAGCAGTGTGCCCAGGTGGCCAAGAGAGCCAATGGCATCCTGGCCTGCATTATCAGTAGTGTCACCAGTAGGAGCAGGGAGGTCATAGTGCCCCTGTACTCTGCATTGGTTAGGCTGCACCTTGAGTACTGTGTCCAGTTCTGGGCCCCTCAGTTTAAGACAGACATCGAGACACTTGAACATGTCCAGAGAAGGGCAACAAGGCTGGTGAGAGGCCTTGAACACAAGCCCTATGAGGAGAGGCTGAGGGAGCTGGGATTGTTTAGCCTGGAGAAGAGGAGGCTCAGGGGAGACCTCATTGCTCTCTACAACTACCTGAAAGTTGGTTGTAGCCGGGAGGGGGTTGGTCTCTTCTCCCAGGCAACCAGCACCAGAACAAGGGGACACAATCTCAAGCTGTGCCAGGGGAGGTTTAGACTCGAGGTGAGGAGGAAGTTCTTCACTGAGAGAAGAGGAGATTGGATGTGGCACTTGGTGCCATGGTCTAGTCATGGGGTCTGTGTTGATAGGTTGGACTCGGTGATCCTCGAGGTCTCTCCCAACCTTAGTTATACTGTGATACTGTGATACTGTGATATCTATCTAATACAGATTATACATAGCAAAACTAGATGAAGAAGCAGTATTTGAGCTCATCTATTATCCCTCTTTTAATTCTTGTAAGTTCCAAGTGGAACTTTTAACTCTTACATTTCAGGGTGGTGTACAAATTAATTTTCCCTTTACATTAAAGAAAATGTTTTTGTAAAGCCTTCACAAATGCATTTGGAAAATCAACATACTTGTCATGCCAACATTTAAGGTGTTTCTTAATGAACCATCCTTTCCGACTCTACTGAAATTTGTATATTGTGTTGATTCTTTCAAAAACAAAAGCAAGCAAACAAACAAAACCCAACAACATTTGGCATCATTATGGAACCTCATTCTAGTGAGAAATTAGCAAAACAAGACCCAAACAAAAAATTGAAGAAGTGGTCTTAGTGCTGAAACAGAGCTTCAGCCAACTCCCTGTCACTAGATTTTGCCTGCAGATGTTTTAAGCTGGCAAAGAATTTCCTCAGTCCTGATTCTTCAGTAGGATGACCAATGTAGAAGGTAAAGCGTGCTGTAGAAGGCAACTAGTAGTAAAATGCTATATGAGATGACATGGACATGTGCTTCTTTTCTCCTACACACTACTGAGCCAAGTTCTTTTGAGATTTGTTAAGATCTACTCTCCCATGTTTAAGAGTTATGGTTCTGCACAGAAACAGACAGATGTCCTCAGCAGACCACTTTGTTCTCTTCAAATTCTTAATAATGTGAGAGCCTCAGGCGTGTTATGGCTTCTCTCTATTCTTTGTTCTCATTTTAACGACAGATATAAAAACATGCATGTACATCTGTGTCTCACTGAGTTTATGATGAACCTACAATGTATTTTAACACTGCTGCTAAATCCATTCATATTGAGCACATCAGAATTACTTTTTTACTAATACAGTGTATACATTTTTAGATAAATCATTTTATTCCTCTTTTTATTTTCCCAGCTGTGAAATTTTATCACATAGTGTTAAAGTCTTTGGTATGAGTGGGTTGCATTAGAGACAATATTTGTTTCCTCTGGAAAAATGTAGTTAAAACAAGAGTTTAAAATTCTTTCATAAGATACCACGAGCTTTGTGTATATTCACTATTTTTTTTTTTTTTTAACTAGGTAACTCCTTATCCCTGATACTAACCAACATATATATGATTTACTTTCTTTAATGATGACCAAAAGTCTCATGCTTTTACAATATAGGTACTCTTATTTTTCTAGGAAGAAATACAAAAGAAGGACATGTGCTGGAGGACTCCTCATCTTTCTTTAGCACCTGAAACCTCACAGATATATATGCTTATGTTAAGGATAAAGTAAAGGAGATAAAATAACTTTTGCCTTATATCTACTGAGGGAGCTCTTTCAGGCTGGCGTTCAGTATTAAAATCATATACATTTAGGTGTCACCATGTAGACAGCAACAGATTACATAGGTGTCCAATGTCTCCCATCCAACACATAATAAGGTGCACTTCAGCAACCCGCCAGCAGACATCCCACACCACTGGAAGTGTGCTAGCATATTGAAGGCACCTGCAGATCTGACAGATCACAGGAACTGCTGGGGGCCTGGAAGACTACCATAAAGGAACTCAGACCTGCCTGTATGTGTACAACTGAATGCTTCTGCTTCTTAATCAAGAAAGAGAGGCTGTTCTTTTCTATATCATGAAGGTATTCCTGCTTTGACATGACATTTATTCTTTCTTTTGGCCCAACATGTTACAAAATCCAGAGCAAAGTAGGTCAATCTTGATATTTCTAAGCTGATTAGGGTTTAAAACTAAAATAAACTAGTAAGATGTAAGGAAAAAAAACAACAACAAATGCACACAACAATCTAAGAGAATACAAGGAATAAGGTGGAATAAGAATAGAAGTAAAGCCTTAGGAGAAACTTTCATAATCACATAAAATTAATAGGGCAAGACTTTCACTGAAGGGAATTATTTTTGCATAGGTCCTCAGTCAGTGGGGATGAACTGCTGGTCACTTATATGCACAACTGAATTGTTAAGATTTTGAAAAATAGAAAGAAACTCCTTTAATTTCTCAATCCTTTGTAATAGTTTTTATCAGTATTTTCCTCAAAATTTGACTTTTCTGAAAAAAATGAAGTATTTCCCTTGAGGGCACTATTTCATTTTTTTTTCTCTTCTATTTTATCATGTATTCCCAGGTTTACATGTGCCTAATCACCAAATTTAAATTATGTTTGTGTATCAACTCTGTTGTATTAGTAAAAATTCAGTAAGGCAGAAGGGAAGCAAGAAATATTAAAAAAAAAAAAAAAAAAAAAAAAAAACAACTATTTTTATTTCACAAATTGTGTTTTACTCCTCAGTGGACCTATCTTGCTTTTTATTGCATATCTATTTCTCCATCTGAATGAATAGAATATCTCAGGTCTGTAATATCTCAGGTCTGTGTTCACAAAAACCAAACCAAAACAGAACAAAAAAGACATTTCGCAGCCCTTTCTTCGAACAGTCACATCTCACTGTCTCTAAGACTGAATCAAAGTTTATCTATTCGTCTATATTAGAAATTAGGCTAATGGATAAGTGTTGCAGTTACATTAAGAGTTGGAAATAGTAGAGTGTCATCATTGTCTAGGGAGATGCATCTGCTGGTCAAAGTGAGAAGTTCATTTTGATAGTGTACCTAAAATACGGGTTAAAAAAAATATCATGTGAGAATAGGAAAACAAAAGCCAGAAAAAATCAGCTAAGCACACTTAAAGTGAATATGATATAGGTAAAAAAGGAAACTGATGCTTTCTAATACAAGAAAAAATATGCTTTTAACAGAAAAAAAGTAAATACAAAAAGTCCTTAATCAATCTTTTTCTATTTCTGGAACTTGGCATAATGGTGAATGGAAAAACTGTACCAACTTCAGCTAGCTGACACTAGCTGACACTTTGTTGTGAGCAGCTACCAATATTTATTGCACGTATTTCAAGTTTCTCCTGTAAACAAAGTAAGTTAATTACACTTACAAACAGTATGGGCAATAGGAGAACAAAGAAAGAACAAATAGAAGAACAAATGATGGTTGCAGAGTATTAAAAACAAAACAAAAAAAAAAGTTTCAACTTATGCAAATACATGAAAAATAAGCTTTAAGTCATCTGATAAATTAATAGTTCATACTAAATTTCCATAGTGTAGTTGTCCAGGCAAGAAATAGGGAAAATGCTCTGAGGCAAGTATTCATGGGTAAAATAGAACTAAATTACAAATAGACTTCTTGATTTATCTACTAAGAAACAGTTAATATGGTAGTAACTAAGCCTAATAACACAGCATCCTGGCAACAGAAAATACATCCATAAACTTTTTCACTCCAGTGTTTTGGTGATTTGAAGTTCTGTGGCCAATAACAAGAGCACAATATCATAAATATTTGCTGCACAATAATAAAGTGGCAATAAACATACAAAGTGAAAAAAATAAAATCAAAACAAAACAACAAAAAACACTCTAAATTTTCTGTCAATACTCGTTTCATTTAACTACCTGAAAATATATCTGCTTGTCACATTCCTAAGATAAAAAATTGTTAAAAAAATAAAAATAATAATAATCCTTTATTTTTGCTGCAGGAAAACAATATTTCAAGCCTGTTATAAAAATATTTAAAAGGTACTTTTCTTGTGTGGTAGAAAAATAGTATATGAACCAATGTTTAGGTTTTCTAACAGCAGGGATAGTTTTCAGCCAAAGAGACAAAGCTTTTCAATAACTTGTTAAAGAATTCAAATGAAAGTATAAGCCAAAATATTAGAATATAATTTAAGTTATTTCAGTTTCCAGATAGAAAGAGATTGATTATTCTAAGGAGAGCTCTGCATTTTTATTTTTTTTTTAATCACCCTGTCTATGGAAATACCATCCACACTCAGGTATAAGTTTTCTACAGATAGATCATAGAGCTTTTTAAGGAAGTCCCTCTGACAGCTAACAAAGCCAGTGTTTGCTCATTACCATTCACAATCACAATCATAGACAACTATTGAATTTTTTTTTAATGGTTTTTAAAAAATCATTATGTCAACTTTTAGGCTGAAATTAGTTGGATAACTTAAACCCGGTTAACTACCTGTGAAAAAACATAGCACGCCTACAGAGATGAAAATGGGTATCATAAAAAAATAAAAATTCTAAGCAAAGTCAGTAATACATATCAACCCAATACTTCCATTTATTCATTTTGCTGCATTTGCATTTGTATATTTAACAGGGATATGAAGAAACTGACAGAAGGACAGGACTACTTTTTTGCCTACTTATACAGCTTAACTCCATATTAAAATAGTAAGGAAACTCACTTCCTTTTCTTGACAAACTTTTCTGCCTAATTAAAAAAAAAAAAAGTTTTCCTGTATTATGGCTGTGAGTTTTACGTTGTTTTATTTTGTTGTTGTTGTTGTGTTTGGGGGCTTTTGGTTGTTTCATTAGGGTTTTTTGCTTATTTCCTTAGTGGTAAAGGCAGTCAAACTAAGCACTTGCCTTTAAAATGAGCTCTCATACAGTTGAGTTTTCAGTTGTTCCGAGGGACTAAAATTCATGTTCCACCTGCATGACATTTATTGCAAGATCAAGGTATTAACTTGTAGATAAGTGTAGAAGACTGCATGCTGAGTCCCAGTGCGGAAAACTCCTGAAACATTATTTTACTAAGACTGTGAAACATATTTTATTTTTTATTAAGATAATAAAAAGGATTAGTCACATTACAGATTAATTGCCAGCACAGTTTATAATCCATATTAAAAAATTAAGCTCTTCAGTTAGCTGAATTCAGAAATCCATCTAAAAATGTAATCTCTCACATTTGCAGGTCTCTAAAATAAAAATTAATGTTTTTCTGCATCAGAAATTTCACTTAACAGTGAGACATATGGCATGCTTTAGTCTGCAGGAAAGATTTCTAAGACAAAAATTTTGTATTAAAATGAAATCTCAAGCTGTTTATTTGAAGCAATAAAATTATCATTATTTTGTGGAAATGTTAAAAATCTATACGGACAAACTTATCCAGGTTCTACTACTATCACCTTTAAAAAAACACCTCAAAACTCACTCTTTTAAATATGCAAACTATGACATAAAATAAACATGTCCAATAGAATTGAAATCCTGTATTTAATCTGACTTTGCTCTTTTATTTATTCATCACTAGACTGGTATCTTGGGACAAATGGTTTAAATATTTAGAATTATCAATGTGGATGGTTTTTTCCTGATATACTGCCATTTGAACTGGTTAGGCCACACCTCGAGTACTGTGTCCAGTTCTGGGCCCCTCAGTTTAGGAAGGATGTTGACTTGCTGGAACATGTCCAGAGAAGGGTAATGAAGTTGGTGAGGGGTTTGGAACACAAGCCCTATGAGGCGAGGCTGAAGGAGCTGGGGTTGCTTAGCCTGGAGAAGAGGAGACTCAGGGGTGACCTTATCACTCTCTACAACTACCTGAAGGGAGGTTGTAGAAAGGTGGACGTTGGTCTCTTCTCCCAGGCAGCCAGCGCCAGAACAAGAAGACACAGTCTCAGGCTGCGCCAGGGGAGGTTTAGGCTGCATGTTAGGAAGAAGTTCTATACAGAGAGAGTGATTGCCCATTGGAATGGGCTGCCCATGCAGGTGGTGGAGTCACCATCATTGGAGGTGTTCAGGAGGAGACTTGATAGGGTGCTTGGTGCCATGGTTTAGTTGTTTAGGTGGGTTGGATTGGTTGATGGGTTGGACACGATGATCTTGAAGGTCTCTTCCAACCTGGTCTATTCTATTCTATTCTATTCTATTCTATTCTATTCTATTCTATTCTATTCTATTCTATTCTATTCTATTCTATTCTATTCTATTCTATTCTATTCCCCCTTTTGCATCCATGAGTTAATGTCTCTTTCAAGAGCTGAGCATTTTAGAATACATTGAGTAATGTGTGGTGAACAGTGATAAGGATGTAGACTAGTCTGATACACCTAGTAATGCCTAACAGATAGACAAATGGACAGCATTTCTGCAAACCCTCAGTTCTCTGAAACGTATTTGCCACACTTTGTAGAATCTTTATTTGCCTATAACCCTGGTGAATTTACAAGGTTTTTTTTCCCCTTCTGTACAAATACACCCTGTTTTATGTATGCTACAAATCTCAATTCTTTTGTTAAAGCTCTTCCATTTTTTTTTTTTTTTTTTTTTTTTTTAAAGGCTGTAGAAATATACTGATTATCTGTACATGATCTCTGCAATTTGCTGCATCCAGCTCTGAAGCACTCAACACATGAAGGACATGTACCTGATGGAACAGATCCAGAGGAAGATCATGAAAATGATCATGGGCTGGAACACCTCTCTGATAAGGACAGGCTCAGGGAGCTGGGGTTGTTCAGTCTGGTGAAGAGAAGGCTCTAGGGAGACCTAATATCAACATTCCAGTACCTGAACGGGATCGACAAGAAAGCTGGAGGGAAACTGTTTGCAAAATGATAGGACAAGAGTCAATGCTTTGGAATTAGAGAAGAGTAGATACAGAGTGGTTATTAGGAACAAATTCTTTACCATGTGGGTGGTGGAGCACTGGAACGGGTTGCCCAGGGTTGAGGACCCATCCCTGGAAATACTCAAGGTCACACTTGACAAGGGGCTGAGCAACCTGATGTAGTAGAGGATGTCCCTGCTCACTGCAGGGGCACTGGACTACTTGACCTTTGGAGGTCTCTTCCAACTCAAACTATTCCATGATCCTGTGATTCTCTGATTCTGTGTTATAAACAGGATTCATACATAATATTTCTACTTTTCAGTATCTTTACTCTTAATATTTTACAATAATTCTTCATGATTTCTCCTAGTTAATGAATACACTAATTAGCTCTACATTATGATAATAATTTCTAATAATAATATGCCACTTTATTAATGGGAATATTCACAGAACAGTAAAAATATGGCTATGTTTTGCCTTTCCCAAGACCGCAATTTCTTTATCTGACAAAATTCAGGAACTGAACACATGGAATTAAAGAAGATTTTCAAATGAAAAAAAAAAAAAAAAAAAAAAAGGAAGAGTGTAGGTGTTTAAGTCTGAGGAGCAACATTCACAAGTTTACCTTGTTCAAACACTTTTGAAATAGGACACATAGGTAGTAACCTATCTTTTCCCTCTTGTCCCTGAACTCTTACATAGAAAAGGTAACTTTGGGACTGTTTCATGAGCCTACACACAGCAGAGCATGCTGTGTTTTACCTATATTCCTCTTCACTCTGATGGATCTGTCATATTTCATAATGATCAGGAATGAATGAATGAGAGAGATTTATGGTAGCTCATGCTTCAACAATAGCTTTAAAGAAGATTTTTCATTCACATTTTCAGGAAAAGACTACACTGTACTATCTGAAATACCTCACAATGTACAACTGAAATGGCTGTGAAAGGAGTCAGAATAAACACTGAACCTTGCTTTCAAGATTTAGGCATGAACTGTTTTAAGAACTTTACAGCCTTTTTATTTTTCTGAGATAATTTCTGCACACTTTTACTTCTCTGCCTGTCTTACACATGAAATATATCCCTGAATTAGATAAACCAGAGTATAAAAAGATTAAGCATTGTCATATGTACTGCACACAAAAAGACATATATGAAAGAAATAAACTGTATCACACTGAAATATGTCAAATCCAGCTAATGAATGCAAAGAACCTGAAAATTACTTAGTATAATCAATAATTCACACTTAGGTAAGGTTTTGATTAAAGGGGAAAGAATTCCTGCAGCCAGAAATAAAACACAAGACACTACAAGTAACACTAAGGGCCAGAAGCCAGTTCTTTCAAACTTTTAGATGTACATTTCTGGGTGGGCTCTAATATTTAAAAGAATTTAATCTCTACACATATAGGTTTCAGTGAGTGCAAAAGAAGATGATATTTCCAAAAGATAAAGACAAGAAATAATAATTACATAATTAAACAGAAAATCATAAGTTTTTAAAGAGCAAGTTGTAGATTGATCCAGACTATGTTAGAAACTTCTGCTTACTTAAGATCTCATGTGTAGTAAAATCAGCCTTTGGCAAGACCTCTCTTGCTCTCTACTGTCCTCAGAAATAGAATCAATTGTTTGATTCTTTTAAAACCCTTTAAAAAGATTAGGTGGAGTATGAATTGTTTCACTTATACCAACCCTTCATGATGAATTTATTGTGGCCTTCCAGTATCTGAAGGGGGCTACAGGAAGGCTGGGGAAGGACTTCTCAGGATCTCAGGTAGTGATAGGACTAGGGGAAATGGAATGAAGCTAGAGGTGGGGAGATTCAGGCTAGATGTGAGGAGGAGGTTCTTCACCATGAGAGTCGTGAGACCCTGGAATGGGTTGTCCAGGGAGGTGGTCAAGGCCCCGTCCCTGGGAGTGTTTAAGAGCAGGCTGGATGAGGCTCTGTCCAGCCTGATGTAGTGTGGGGTGTCCCTGCCCATGGCAGGGGGTTTGGAACTAGATGATCCTTGTGGTCCCTTCCAACCCTGAATGAAACTATGAAACTATGAAACTATAATTTTAAAACTACATACATTTCTGCATCTAAGATAATTATTTTCTCTAGTTAGTCTCTATGTTTCATAAAAGAATTATCTGACTATTTTAAAAATCTCTCTTCTTTAATTTGGCTACAGAGCCATAAGCATTTTGCTCTTATTAATGCTATTTTTTTTTCACAGTTTTGTAAAAAGGTATGCCTCAACATGGTAATAGAAGGTGTGGTACTGTTACCTTTTTCAAAGCTTTCAAAGTAAAGCTCCTATTCTACAGTCAGTTATAAGATACAAAAGAAGCTTCTTGAAATTCATATGTACATTGTATGAGGTGAAAATTCCTGTGTGCAGTTTACCTGCAAATAAAAGCTTAATTCATGAAAAATAACAGAAAAATAAGAAGATATGTAACTTTTGAAAAGATTAAGAAAAGTCCTGGATAGGAATCTTAGAATCAGAGTCATAGAATTGAATTATATGGATTTGAAGGAACATTTAAAAATCGTTGCTTTAGTTTCATGTCAACCATTTCTTCAACTTCTGTGCCATGGACAGGATTGTCTTTCATGAGGTTTTCACGTGCCCACTCCTCAAGCTTCCCTCAAAAGTATGAATTGCACCACCCAGCTTGATGTCAGCTCAAAACATGCTGAGCCTGCATTCAATCTCACTGTCTCTATCATTGCTGAAGATAGTACGTAGTATTGGTCTCAGTATGGAACCTTCAGGGACTTCATTTCCATTTGGACATTGAGCCATTGACTGTAACTCTTTCCCATGGCCATTCATCTGACTCCTCATTCATCTAACAGTTCATCTGCCAAGGCCACATGTCTCTAGTTTACAAGGAAAGATGTTATCAAAGGCTTTACAGAAGTCCAGGTAGATGGCAACAGTCTTCCCTTTTTCACTGGTGCAGGTATTTCATGATAGAAGGACAACAGATTGGTCAGACACAATTTGCCCTTGATAAGTAGTCTTGCCTGTCTCTAATCATGCTCTATCTTCTATACATTTCAACATATCTTCCAAGAGTATGTGGGTCATGATCTTAGCAGACATGGATAAAGCTGACTAGCTGTTACTTGCCAGGGTCCTCCTTCCTACTGTTTTTAAAAATGAGTTTAAATTTTCCCTTTTTCAGTTCCTGAGAACTTTGCCTGAATGGTATGACTTTTGAAATGCGAACAGCTTGGCAACACAATCAGCTAATTCCTTCAGGACCCTGGGATACATCTAATTGGATCACATGACTTGAGCATATGCATATTACTCAAATGTCTTGGTCTAGACCCTGTCCTATGATCAAAGGTACTTTCCCTCCATCCCAGTTCCTCCCTTGAGTTTCAGACAGTTGAGATAGGAACCTTGAACCAACTAATAATAGCATCAGTGCATCCTTCTCATTCAAGCACTTTAATACAGGTATTAGTGACATTTTAGATGTCCTAGAACATGGTTTCTGGTCTGCAGCTTTCCCTCCAAGCTTATGAGGTGTTCATAGGTTCTATGTCTCATCTGTCATCACTATACAGGTTTCTCAGCTACCTTAAGCTATCTTAAATGGTGCTAAGCACATGCATTAGAGTTCAAATTTACTTGCTTTATGCCACACTTCTGACATCAACATAGACAAGATTTTTTTCCTATAGTTATTCAGCTCCTAAAATGGGAAGAAGTAACTGAGTTTCTGAGGAACACATCCCTTCTCTCCACAAAACAGAATATTCATTGCTGATAGGCTCCAAAATGTATGTTCCAAATATATTAATCTAATTCAGTACTAGGACTTCATCAAGAGCAGAATCTATTGGTTGAAGATTTACCCATCATTACTGTATTACTTGTACTGAATACATGGAATTTTTGAATATTCAACAAACACAGGTCTGTAGTATTAACATGGCCAAGCAAACAGAACATCAACTTTGATTAGGCCAGATTTATGATAATTTTTTCCATTAATGTAAAATACCATAAATAGGCATAAATAAATTCTACTATTAGAGAATATCACAGTCTTTGACTTGAATGCAAATTTACACCACTATGCATCAAAGTAAAGTCAGATTATCATATTATATATGTGTGGGGATGTGTGTGTGTTATACTAAAGGCATGTTAACAACATTGTTATGCAAAGATCAGTGGAAAGAAAGTGGTTATAGAAGATGCTAGATTTCATTTTGTGTGTCTAGCAATTTACAAAGTACTAAATTTATTTTATTTTTTAAAAATTTATATGTGGTATAATTTATTTACTTTTCTGCATTGTGCTATTAAATTTAATTTTACTTGAAAATGTTAATTTCAGTTGATTTTCTGTCATACAGTATTAAAATGCAGATGTGCAGGAGTGAGACAGCTTTTGAATTGTTCTTACCTATGCATATAGTCTGAAAGTTCAGAAACAGCTCAAACTTTAAGAACAAAAACAAGATTCTCATTTTGTAAAACAACTCTCAGATTCTACACTAATGCGTTATTATCATGTCTGTCGAACTGACAAGGCAAAAAGGCCTCCATCACATTTTTGAAGACTTATCTACATGTTGCAATTGATTTTCCATGCTATTATTTCAAAATACTGGGTTACTGCTAAAAATGTAACACTTGATTAAAAAACTGCACCATCATCTACCCAGGCAATTAAAAATGGCTTGTTACACAAATTCTAGAGATAGAACTAAAGCTTGAAACTTTATATTGATATATAGGGAAATGAGAAAAAAGTTAATGAACTGAAGCTGTCCTATCACTCTGCTAGGGCAATTCAATGAAAATCTTAATAACACACTGAATCCAATGAGCAAGATAGTGTGATGACGAATATAATAGTCATGTACAATATCTGGTTTGAAGTATTATCTTAACATGAAATATAATTAAAATTTGCTTACAGAACTCTGTTCATATGCATAATTTGCAACGAATCAGAGCAAATTAGGAATAAAAAAAAAAAAATCGGCTGTTTTTGTTTGTCACACACAGACTGCCTAATACAGTGAAAAATCAAGCATGAAATTCCTCATTCTGCTTCACCCTCCTCAGACTTCTGTTCAAATGGAAATTTTATTTCAACCCAGAGTTTTGGGGAGCGGATTTTTTTAAAATATAATTTTTCTATGAATTATACATATTGCTTATGTTATACAGCCTTGTTCATGAGAGATAGAAGGAAGAGGACAGCATTCACTTTATTTAAAACCATCACTGATGTCTCTAAAGTTAAGTAACTTAGGCTAATTCATTCTCATTTTAACTCTCTTTCTTGTAATCATTTAAATCTGAAGATAAAGTGTCATACAGTTAATTGCTATAAATTCAGAGATATTTCTAATAACTTTAACTTAGAAATGGATTTTATAGTTTGCTTCTTAACCATGCACGGGAACTCTTAAAATTTTGACTCTCCTTATCATTTTGGACTTTTGTGTAATAGAATGCAATTTTGTACAACAAATATCTCATAGATGTATGAAAGGAGGAAAAGAATGTTTTCATTGTCTGCCATCTGCATGATTTCTTTCAAATTGATGTGACATTTCTGCATAGATGAGCTTTTCCTAAGAAAGGAAACCACTTCCATGTATTGTTATGTTTTCATTTCAGCTTTTAATGTCTCTGAGCTAACACTTCCTTAGCTGCCTTGTTTGACTCACCCATACAAATATATAAACCAGAAAATAATAAGTCTGTGCTCATCAGGGCCCTTTCCTCACAGAGTCAGCCTTCTTGATCTGAGGGAGGGTCCCATTAGGGTCTGAGAAATCAGCTGTATTGTAGACCCAGTATTTTCCAAATATGGCACCATACCTGTGAAGGAACTGCAACCTTCTAGAGAGGCAGCTACAGGCCAGGTGGGATAGCCTGGTAATCCCCAAGTAATACTACATTTAGAAATCAAGTTCCATATTAAGTGTCTGGGCTGAGATACTTTAAATTTTTTATTAATTTTACTGTCTAGGCCTTTGATAATTGTGGACTAAGACACTTAAGTTTCATGTCTTACTCCACAGATGTACTGTTCTTGGCATCCCAAAATGCCACAAGAAACTTAAGAATTCCCATTTCTTTTACACCAACTGTCCAAAAATCAAAGGTGACTTACCCCTCAGGAGGTATGTAAGTATGAGAAACTCAGCAGGATGAGCACATGGAGCATATCTATAATCTATGTTTTCAGGAATCACAGAATGTTAGAGGTTGGAAGAGACCTCAAAAAAACATCTAGTTCAACCCCCCTGCCACAGCAGGATCACCTACAGTAGACCGCACTTGAAAGCAGCCAGGTGGGTTTTGAATATCTTCAGAGAGAGAGACTCCACAACCCACCTGGGCAACCTGTTCCAGTGTTCCATCACCCTCACAGTGAAATTTTTACCCCCTCATCTTTACATGGAACTTTCTATGCCTCACTTCCACCCATTGCCCTTTATCGTCACTGGGCATCACTGAGAAGAGCCTGATTCCATCCTCTTGGCACTCCCATTTACATATTTATAAATATTACTGAGGTCACTCCTTAGTCTCCTCATCTCCAAGCTTAAATGCCCCATCTCCCTCAGTCTCTCCTCATAAGGAAGATGTTCCACTCCCTTAATCATTTTTTGGCTCTGTGCTGGACTCTTTCAAGCAGTTCCCTGTCCTTCCTGAAAGGAGGGGCCCAGAACTGCACACAATATTCGAGATGCGACCTCACTGGGATGGAGTAGAGGAGAAGGAGAATCTCCCTTGACCTAGTAACCATGCCCCTTCTAATACACCCCAGAATAACAATGTCCTCTGGCCACAAAAGCACATTGCTGGCTCATGGTTGTCCTTCCATCCATTAGGAATCTGAAGATCCCTTTCTTCTTCACTGCTCTCCAACAGGTCAATCCCCAACCTATATTGATACATTGTTCTTTCCCAGGAAGTTTAGATCTTTTGTCAGTGTCAATGCATCATAGAGAGAGAGGGGGGAAAAGTGTATTTAGTGTCTGTTTTCTTGGCCTCTTCTCTAATGCTGTGAATTTATCTTATCAGTTACTGACAATTGTGGTTATGTTGATCTGTGTGCATTATGTATGCTACTCTTTCTACGAAGTCAGATACTACAGCAAAGTCCGTGACTTCCAACTTTCAGTCACTACTGACTTTCAGTCACTAAATATTAAGGCTACTTTTTTAAGGAGTCAATTCTAGTTATTTTTCTCTTTCTTCTTTATTTACTAATTATTTTTTTTTTTTAATTTAAGCAACATTTTGTCCCACTTATTGTGGGCAACATTGAATAAAATATTATTTGTTTTATATTTAAGTATACTATGATATTATGAAAGGAATGTATATTCTTTGTCTTATTTGGATCCCTTTGTATTGTACTGAATTGAGGATGTCCTGAAAAAAAAAATAAAAACTACTATCTTACATTGTTCCAATTTTTATTTTATTTTACTGGAATATTATCCTTCTTTCTGATATTAAATAATGTAATATTAAATATTAATACCACGCAAAACTTTTACCAGCAAGCATATGTGCCCTAACATTGCAACAAACATCAAACCTAATCAACTGTATGTGTAATATGTAATATTTTGGTTTTCTTCTAATAAATTGTGATTTGACAGGGTAAGAAAAGTATTAGAATAATACTCTCTGGTTGCCTTCTTATATGTGTGTACTCTTACTTTTAATTGAAAGTTCCATCCTGAGGATGTTATTCACAAGTGTGAGATTCATCACACTTAACTGTAGCAATGGAAAAGTTTATGTGATTTAGCTTATCCAACCTTAGAAGCTGCAATTCAGTTACAAACTGAAATATCTAAATCATGTGCTCACAATACATCTGTTACATTTCAGCCAAAGAGCACTTAAGATGCCTTAATATAATCACCTTGCCTGTACTCCAGCTGCTAGTTCAGAAAAGAAAATATGTACCATTCAAATGATACTTAATTTTATTTTTTCTAAAATCCAGCCTCAAATGTGTACCCTGAGTTCAAAGAGAACAGGATTATATCTGAGTGTCACTGGTCATAACTACAGTGATTTAAATTAATCTTGGTAACCCATTATAGCAGTTTTTATATTAAATATTAGTCCACATGACAATCAAAAATAAAATGCATATTGATGTATCGTCTTTTTGTCCATTCAGACAATGCCAGTCAAAACCAATAGCAGGGACATCAAAATGGTTACAGATATACAACAGGATTTCTGGGAAGGAATTGCATAATCAAACCCCAGCAAGTAGGAGGGGGAGGAAGGGGAACACTGTAACAAAACCCAAAATTTTAAAGCTCATTAATGAATCTCTAGGCCAAATAGTGAGCCTGGAGGAGATACACTGTGCATATTCCTACTTCTAAATGAGCAACAACTAGAACTAAATTGTAGGCTTAGAATCCAAATGCAAATTGGCTCATGTTCACATTGCTGAGGGCTAGTCCCCTCTAGCAATTGTTTTGGACAGAGCTAGCAAAGGATTCGAAGAACATTTATAATATGGTATAAGAGTTATTTACTAGGGATTCTCCATTATGAATTCTCCATTATGAACTGTAGATCCAGTGCTTCAGTTCATTCAGTTCACTCAAGTTCTGGTTTCATTAATTTAGTAGGATAGAGGATCCTATTCCAGACAAAGAGGTATGGGCTATTCAGTCCAGCCCAAAAGAATCTGTGCACACAATTATGTTTCCTAAATTCTGTCTTCTTTGACAATTTGTTTCCTCGTCAATTCAGACAGCAAGGATTTGCAACTGACTTCTTCTCTCTACAAGAAAAACTGGTTTTGAGTTTGTAAAGCCCAGTATTTGGGAAAAAAAAAAAAAAAATCTGTGGATGGGATTTATTATAAAAAACCCTGTGTGTTCTGATGAAAAATAAAAAGTGATAGTTTCCACGTGCTTTCAGTATCATGCTAGATTTGATTAAGGCTCCACTAATACCAGTACTATCAATCCTTCTATAGCAGTTATATTTGTTATTTTCCATCAAATGTCTTTATCATAAGCTCGTTGCTTCATGATCATAAACTTACTGCTTTTGAAAAAAACAGCTACAATGATAAAATCCATATAAATTAATAATATTGCAACTCAGTCTGACAAATGCTCTCTTAGTTATATAAAACTAGCAGCTAAAACTAACCAGCTAAAATGTGCAACTGATTTTTAAAAATTATAAGTAATATTTTTGCTTTACTTTTATTCCATTCTTCATTTCATCCATATGACACAATGGACATGTTCAGTACCATACAAAATGAGGCTAAGAATCCTTATATTTGTTATTTAGATTGGAACTTATGAATACTACAGATTTTTTCAAAGCACAAACGGGCCTAATTTAATATATATGGCTGTAACTGAGCTAATAAGTTTGAGCAGAAAGCAATTTGTGAATCTGTAGCAAGAATTACTTCTTTCCCAGCTTCATTTCAATACTGCATTATTATAAGGCCCAAATCAACACTCTAATCATTATCCTAAATGTACCTTCTCATTTATTGAGTTCCAAATGACTACTGTTTTATACTAAAATTTTAGTTAGTTAAGGCCATCTTTCATTAACAGTAACATACCCATAGAAAGACGTTTCAAAATTGTGGCATGTGTTTCCTGTTCTCATTGGCACCTTTAGCCAATGCCAGTAACATCTTTCATTCTGCCCTTCAGACCTGCAGCCATTCTTCCTGAATAATTTCAGTGTATCTTCAGGGGCTAGCCACCTGTATTTACTGCATTCCTCTTACTCATTTTTACACTATCGCAATTAACGCACACACACACAAAAAGGGAGAGAGAAATACGCTTTGGTGGTTTTGTCCCTATAGGATATATGCATCTTAGTTTACTATAGGAAGTAAGAAAACAGAAAACCCTTAAACAGGAAAGGTAATATTATTGTTATTTGCACTGCTATTAACATTACTATTCTCTATCACACATAACATAGTAGGGAAGAACACAGTTTCTGATAGGGAATGAAGATTATTGCAACAGTGAAAAAAGAATTGAAAATTGTTTCCATTTCAGTGCTTTAGAGGTGCTCATCAACCTAGCTTTGTGAAGAATGTTTCCAGGAAAGGATCATCTTTTCATTCACATACTTATTTTTCAGCTACTATAACCTTAATCACATATCAGAAAATTATTAATAGGCTTGTGGTTTGAGTAGATCCTGTTTATCAATATTTTCTTAACAAGTTAACTAAAATAGAGAAAATTCTACAGTGATGACACTTGACAAAATAACCTTTATAAACACAGTAGGTAATTCTGAAACATCATTTCCTGAAATGTAACAGTAGAAAAAAATCATATACTGTTTTTTATGGTTTTGTTTTCTTCATATGTAGCCAACCTAAGCCCTGACACTTCTCTCTAAAAGTCCATATTGCTTGTGGAGTGCCCAGTACGCAATGCTGTCATGTTTGTTGTGTCATATTTATCCTGAAAAACTTGATACATCCACTTACAGTATGACTAATAGTCTCTGGGGTCTAGCCACATATTTTACATCCTGCACTTAAATCTTTCCTACCATCTGTCTTCCCTTGAAGATATCTCATGTGAATAGGTTGTTACTGTAGGTCCATAATTAAATTATATTTTTCCTTTTTCAATCCTCCTGTGAAAAACCACTTAAAGTTTGGCACTTCCTTTTCAAAAGCTAGACTTTTTTTTCTTCTGAAACACCTTACACTGTATTTTCTCATCCATTGCTAGCATTTAGCTCTCATTGTGATCATCTTAATGACTTCAAAAATTACTACTACCCTGGAATTTTGTATTCCTCATTTATACTTCAATCTTGATCCAATCAGTTATTTACTGTTATGGTAGCAGCGATAACTGTCAAGATTTGTTTGTTGTTGCTATTTTTTTTTTTTCTAAGCCTTCTATTACCTTTTGACATTTCTATTATTGTTGTTAGGTACTCCAGCAATTTCTAAAGGCATCAGTTGAAACAGGAGTCCCATCCAAAAGTTCCATTATGGTGTAATCCTCTAGCCAAAAAGCTAGCATTTTGAAAAGACAAAAATAAAATCCAAGATAGGAAAACAAATGTAAAAATTAAGTTGGGTATGTCTGACCTGACTGATACTCTGTAAAATTTAACAGCTGTCCTTTATAAATTAATTGTCATGACTCTGCTAACTATATCTGATATAATGTATTCTGTATAAATTTAAAGATTTGGTTTAGTTTTCTTAAGTACCTTGCCTAGGCATCAGCTGACCATATGTCCTACAAACCCTGAGCCTGTTGTGTCAGCACCATGCATACATCTTGTACACCAAGGTAGTTCAAATTACTTACTTGACCCAAACCAACAACCTCTCAGTGCATATATAAAGTTCAATTCAGTTGTTCCTATATGGGCATTTAGTCCTATTTCAGATTTCCTAATGTATCCCTCTTATGCTCCAGGTGCCACTACAGAAATATGTGAATGTGCCTTAGTCCCTATTTTGCATCCACCAGCCTCATACACATCTTGGACACTCCACAACATTTCTTAGGGCGTTACTGGCATGTGCTAGGACAGATCATTCAAGCCTATCAAGCTAGGTGAGACAAATATAACCTACACTCTAGGTTATACAGTGATCAAGAAAATTAGTCACTTTCCCTAATTTTTTCTACCAGATTATACTGTTTCTTAATTTCTTCATAATTGTTTTACATTTTGTTTTCCACTGATCTCCAAAGTTTTCATTGTGGCATCCAGTGCTATCCTTACTACTATAATTCTCATTTAAAGAAAAAATAAATCATTATTATCCCTTTTTTTCCATTTCCCTACAGTAACATCTTTTTGTTTCCCTAGAGTAACATTTAATGCACCTTGCTTGCTAAACTTCACACTTGCCTGAGAGTCACAGCTGATTCAGGAATGATAAAGTAACATGAACTAAGCATGACAAACCATGCTTAGACATGTTTTGAGACTAAGGCTTGAGGGGTCTGGAAACCATCTGAGGGTGATCAGTCTTGTTTCCTAATAGAAAGGAGGAAGGATGGAGAGGGAGTTTGGATGGTACAGATATTTCTACGTGGGCATTAGTTAGAGCACTTTATGCCATTGACACCACCAAAACAATGGCACTTAGAACAGTAATTCTCTTAGAGTCTACTCACCATCTTCTACAATGGGCAGTTTCTATCAATTCTTTGTTATGAATTTTCATACCTTGTCTTCAAGATCTTGATGCAGGAGACAATTATTTCCTTCAGCTGAACTTCTATTGACTTTGTTCCTCTCTGGCATAACTTAAGAATTTATTTAAGAAGTATACACAGAAACTGATTCAGAAATTTTAGCTGATAAATGAAACCCTTTAACATGACAATAAATTTATCATTCAGCCCAGTAATTAATCTTGGAGAATTAATACTGTTGTATCTCATTCTCTATCTAGAAGTCCAAAACTCTCAGATAATAATGGTGAATATCACCTCTCCTGCTACAAGTTAACCCACTAAGGTACCATTGCTAAATGCAGTCTTAATGAATATAATGTAACACAATCTTTGCAACATTTTCTAGTCCACATTTTTTCCAGTGTTAATATTGGTCTGTCTGGGAAAAACAGAGAACAATACAAAACAGATTCTTGGTATTTTGACTGTCCATGTCCATACAGATTTTACATTTTAAACAGATTATATATGTATCTGCATGATCTTAGGGCAATTGTAGATTTCCAACACAAAGCATTAATTTTTCACTTTCGGATAGGGTCCCAATACCAAAGAAAGGTAATTATGCAGCAGCCAGTTTGGAAGCCTTGTTTACTATCTGGAAACTTCTGTTTCCAGAAGCAAAGAATTTCCATTAATTTGAACTGCACAGACACATGGAGTAAGATTTAGCCACAGAAACTTGCCTACTTTACATATATACCTATGGAAACTTTTCTAAATGCAAAAGGATCAACCTGTTGAAGCCCATGGTAATCTCAGAATGCTCACTTGTGATCACACATGAATACAAATGTAGACATGGTCACTGTGACTGATTCAAATAGTATTTATAACTACACTAAACTCTCAAACAAAATCCTGTTTTGCTTTGCAACTGAACAAGCCACTGACAAAAATACAAAGAGAAAGACGCTGCCTCTTTAGTAAGAGCAGCTTCTCTTTCAGAGACTTTCATATTTGGGAGACCTACAAAAATTCTCATGGGTAATGTAAACTAGGGATAATTCTTTTGGGAGGGAGGAGCACTTTGCATCTTCTTGCTGCCCTAACTTTCACACTACTGATCTTTGTCACCAGTTCAAGAAAGTGAAATGGTCACCTTTTGTAATGAATAGCTATTTTACCACAAAAAAAGACTAGTATACAAGGCCTTTTCTTCTCCACCAGATAACTATTGATCACACCCTTCCTTAAGAAAAAAAAAAAAAAAAAAAAAAAAAAAAAAGCACAAAAAATAGCAAAAACCAACACCCAAACACCACACCACAAAAACCAAACCCCAAACATTTACATCGCCTTAGATTTCCAGCAGATCTGAAAGAGTATTTTCAATGCAGTTGCAGTAAAGTCATTAAATAAACTGTCAAACCAATAGATTTAGTAAAGCAATACAATAATGCATTCCTATGCACTTCCAACAGCACACTTCTGCTCAAAATGATACATATCACCTATGGGTGTATTTAAAATTTTATCAAGTTGTTCCTAGAGTTCCATTCAATCTTCTGCAATGGCAAGCAAGAGGATACCATGCATACAGGCATATATTTCTATGGCAACAGCTTAAATTCTATTGTAAAACTAAACAAAGTATCTATTCCATTCCTGTCTGCCTTTTCTACAGCAACAGAAATCTCTTTATTGTGATTATTAAGAAGTGGTAAGAAGTAACCAATTGCAATACATGTTATGCCTGAAGTTTTGAGATTCTTAAGTTAATAAGAATCCAATATTCTAAGTATTATCACATTATTTTTGTTATAAGTATTAACACAATTTTGAGTTATTCCTAATGTCAGACAGCTAACCATATTCAACATATTCACACTTCACTCTTCTTCAATACATTCTCAATCATCCTTTTTCTTTCTCTTGTTTCTGTCTTTGATTTAGCATTTTCTTTACAAAAACAAAAGCAAACAAAAAAGCCCACACCCTACACCTCAGAAGTGATAAACATGAAAATAAAATAAACATTGTAATTCAAAGCTTGGTAATTATCATATCACTTCAGAAATTTAGGTGATCTATGTGTCTTAAGGGCAAGGGTCTGCAAGATGGAAGAAAGAATCCCATGAATGTTAAAATTAGAAACTTACATAGAATGAGAAAGGGTCATTCTATTATGTTTCCCAGCCTAGAAACATGATGAATGCACATCTTCAAGACTCTATTGAACAAATGCTTCTATTCAAGTGTGCCAATAAACCAGCACCTTAAGGAAAGGAAATGAACAAAGTTACAAGTTTATGTTACTTCTCAATGATGACAAATAAAAATGATGTATAGTTAGTATTATAGTCCCTGGAATGCATGCTTTGAATGTTGGACATCTTTAATTTACTATGTCTTCTTTCTTTACTTCTGCAACAGTGATTCTAATGTAACTATGATTCCTTTTTAGCATGGAATGTGTCCTTGATGCTCTCAGTTCATCAGTTTTATCACAGAGAAGGCAGCAAGATTTAGACAGTCATCTAGCGGTGCACTAGCTTATTCTTAAATGTTTTTTTGGACTATGCCTAAGCTAAAATTGATGGCCTCCTGAGGACTGAAACACTGGGTCACATGTAAATGCATTTTCTTCTCAAACTGGTAGACTGCAAAATGCACAATGGCAAACTAGTGTCGCTACTGCCATCATTTTGTCTTACACAGAATGTCCTGGCAGAGCCATCAGTCTTACAAAGAAGCAAGAGAGAATCAAACAGGGCTTCCAAAATAGGAATGGTTTGTATAGTTAAGCAAGACATCACCTTTTCAACACTACACAACCTAACTTCAGAGGTATCTTCTAGGAGACTGCAGACCTTTCTACAGTGATAACGGATTATGGAGGAATGATCTATTTCCAATATTTAATACTTCACAAAATGCAGGGTCAGGCTTCTTCCTCGTTTTTAAGACTGCGCATATTGCAACATGTTTGTATGTACATCTGTTTTCTCCTTGCATATCCCAAAGGTCCACATTTTCTGTAAAGCAAACTTAATCAGTATTTCAAGTTTAACAAGTCCCTACCAGTGTTTTACTTTTCAAAGGGATTCTCTGCCTGGAGAAAGCCAGAAGCAACATGACTGAAAATTTCCATAGCTCCATTGGGATTTGGACTGTGAGTTACAAATTATTTGCGGTGACTTTTGCATTTACAGGTTTGGCTGAGTTTAGGACCACTTTCCTTTACTGGAGTGGGATCAAATGCAAGCTGCCTGAAGTCCAACTGCAGCACTGAGATTTTTGCCATTTTTTTTTCTTCCCCTCTTCCCCCCCCCCCCCCCCCCCCCCCAGTATTTAATATCAAAGGATGCAGCTACCCAGAGCAGGGATGGGAAAGTCCCTTTGCTAATTAGTTTTCCCACTCGCAAGAGCAGCCGCAGCAGCTGCTGGAGCCCAGGCGCCCGCAGCTGCCCCGCCTTACTGGCAGTCCGGCAGCTGCCTACGGGCCTGAAGTGCTGACCGCTGAAATCCAGCTCTGGCTTAATGAGACCGAGCTACGCAGAGTCAATTAAATCAAATTCCCCCTAACATCCCTAATATATCTGCAGTGTGTGCAGCAGAGGCGGTGGCAGCAGCGGCAGCAGGGAGAGATTCACAGCATTAATAAAAGGATTCACTGCCGCATTATTAAAAAAAAAAAAAAAAAGCAACGGAGGGAAAGAAGGCAAAAAACTTCTCTGTGTTACTTACACTAGGGAAAGGGTGAAAGAAGGGTGTTTGTGCCTCTTTGTGTGAATGAATGAGAGAGAGGAAGGGAGGGAAGGAAGGAGGGAAAGAGAGAGAGAGAGAGGGAGAGAAACACACACAAGAGAGCATTGAAAGGAGGCTCTGTCCCCTAAACCCAAACAACCCACTTGCAAGAATTGATACTGGAAAAATGGTAAGGACCCAGAGTTGAAAACATTTTCACTTTAATACTGAAAAAATATGCCATTATAAAATCCTCAAATAGAATTAGTAAGATTCACTTGCTTCCTCAATTCTGGTTTCCTCGAGTTATAGTAAGATTTACAACAGCACAGAATTTTCTACCATTAGACTTTGCAGCCTAAGCACTAGAGTGACATTAATTGGTCATGCTTAACTGCCTTGGACTTTTTTTTTCTTTTTTTTTTTTTTTTTTTTTTTTAATGTTTACACTGTTACCATAATAGAAATCAAGGGTACTATTTTTTTACATTCAGATGGAAAGGCAATACTGAATTATGTATATTGAAAAAGAAGAGAGACAAAACAAAACCAAAGCCTTCCCTCCCCCTACCCCCAAAAAAGTAACACAACCCACCATCAACAAAGCAAATCCCTTCTGACAAAGTAACTCCCACCTCCAAAAAATAAGAAAAGCGAGGAAAAAAAAAAATAAATGAGAATATTCATGCAACTATGTCTTAAATAAAATCTTTACATTTTTTTTTTTCCACGGTAAAAGGACGATCTCTACTGCCTATTGATCACACAAAAATGGAGAAATGGCACTTTTTATTATTATACTGTATTTTGTATATAGAAGGTTTGATACGAAGGGACTTATCAGGTAAGAGGGATGATGGTGTGAACTAGACGCTGCTTCCAGTTGGCTGGTGCGTCCCTGGAGTGCGTTGTATCCATGCGAGCCATGCAGCACTTTTTTCTGGGTGGTTTTCTTTTTTTCGGGTTTTTTCCTTCTTTTTTTTTCTCTTTTTTTTTTTTTTCCCCCGTGTGTGTGTGTCCATTTGTCTGTTTGTTTCAGAGTCAGAGTCATTTATTTACATTACATTCATGCCTTCGTGCAACTTTCCAGTCCTACTTTGCCGTCAAGAGGAGGCCCACACCAGCCTTTCCTCAGCCCCCCTCCTCTTCCCGGCCTCTCGGTGAAGGGTCTGTCCCGCAAGGGAAGAGGGCAGAAAAAGCAAAACAAACCCCAAACCGGTAGAACAAAAGCCAAATAAAACCAGAAGCTGCGTTTCGCTTGGCCGGAGCAGGAGGAAGAGGGTCCTCATTTGTTTGTCGGACGCGGGGGCTGCGACCCCCACGCCGGGATGCGCGGAGCTGCGGGGGTGAGCCCCGGCGCAGAGCTCCCCCCGCACAGCCCCCCCCCTCCTCTCCGGGCCTCCGTGCTCTCTGCGGAGGTCTTCAGGAGGGGCGTACGGGCTTGAGCCTGTTTTGTTTTTCACTGAAGGTAACCGAGGAGCAGAGCCGTCAGCACCCAGTGTTTGCCGCCTGACCGGCCGGAGCGCGAATGGCTGGTCCCAGGTAGCGGCCGTCCCCGGTCCACACACCGCCTCAGTCTGACAGGGAGTGGGAGCCGCAGTCGTAAACCCTGTGGGCCCCATCGGCACTGTAAGGCCCATTGTGCCAGTAGGACGAGTCGCAGACCGTTTGCAAAGAGTTGATTTCTGATGCCGAGGAGTTGGCATCCCTCCTCTTGGACCGCTTTCTGTTCCTCAGGATGAACACCAGCATGCCAACCACGGTGAAGGCAGAGGTCACAAAAACCAGCAGAAGTCCTGGCACCAGCACTGAAATAGAGACCCGGCTGGTCTCCAAGTAGGAGTTGGAATGAGTACCTGTCTCTGTCAACCCAGTGCTATTTTTGTTAGAAGTTAATGTGGGTGAGATTTTTAACTGAGGGCAAATCACATCGTTGGAGAGAGACTCAAAATCCTCCTTAAAGAAATCTTCGGGAGACTCACACCTTAGGTCACTCATAATCACCTTGGGGCGCAGCATTTCTGCCCACTGCTTGAAAGGCACAATAGGGCAAGTACAGTCCCATGGGTTGCCATGCAGGTCGATCTGGGTGATGGAGGTGAGCTGGTCCAGCACCCCTGCCACTGGGAGGTACATAAAGTAATTGTTGTGTATGCTCAGCTTGGAAAGTGAGACCCCGGCAAACACATCTACTGGCAGAGACCTCAGCAGATTGTTGTTGAGGATGAGGACTCTCAGTTTGGGCATTGCATTGAAGGTGCCAGGCATGATTAGCTGGATCCCATTAAACTCCACATTCAGATACTCCAGGTTTTGGAGCCCAGCAAATTTCTCCCTGGACAGGGTATCTAAGTAGTTACTATCCATGTAGAGCCATCTGAGATCAAAGAGGTTCTTGAAGGTGTTGTTCTCAACAGTGGCAATGTTGTTGTTGCCCAGATCAAGTAAATTAAGTTTCCGGTAATCCAGAAAGTGGGATTTCCTGATGGTGTGTATTTTGTTGTCTCTCAGAAACAGCTCCTGCACATTGGATGGCTTGGGCTTCAAATCAACCAAGCTGCTCACATTCCTGTCGTTGCAATTAACCTTTAAACCTGAGCCAGGGATCTGATCACAGCTGCAGATCTGTGGGCAGGACACAGCAGCTGGTAGCTTGCTCTTCACACTCACTGTCAAGACGGCAGCAGTGGGCTTGGTCTTGATTTGCCAGTTGACAGGAATCTTTGTACCTCCGTTTGGACCAGATCCTGGTGTGGCAGGGTCTTCTTTGCCATGTATTTTAAAGGGGGTTGGAATGGGACCAGGATCGCAGGTTTCATCTTCGGCAGGGGGAGCAGCTAGGCTGGAATCCACTCTGTTCTTTTTGCACAGCTCTTGCTCTGTGGTCTCATTTAAATCTTTGCCCTGCAACCTGGTAGGAGCCTCACAAATCACTCTGCCGATCAAAGCATTTTTGGGTATGTTTTCCAGCCATTCCTTCAACGACAGCAGATCACAAGTGCAGTCCCAGGGGTTATCCTCTAGCAGGATTTCAGCAATCCCTGGGATCTGCTCCAGGACCTCCTCATAAGGCAAGGTTTTAAGACGGTTTCCCCGGAGGTCGAGGTGGGTGATCGGCACATACTGAAACACGTTTGGGGGCAAGGTGCTGATGAGATTGTCGTTTAAAATCAGCACTTCTAGTTTGTTTAAGTCCCTAAATGCTCCTGGGTCAATATCCCGCAATAGATTAAAATCTGCCTGGAGGTATTCCAGATCGTCCAGCCCCAGGAAAGTCTGCTTCCTGAACGATTTGATCTTGTTGTTGTTTATGTGCAAGCGTTTTACCAGCTGCAGCCCGAGAAAAGCCCCAGGAACAATCTCATGCAAACCGTTGTTTTCCATGTGCAAACTGACTGCATTGTAAAAGTTAGCAAACTCATTAGGGAAAAGTCGAGTCAGGGAATTGCCATGCAGGAATAAATGGTAAAACTGGGAAGTTGGGGCGGTGAAATGTTGCAGGCTGGTAAATCCCTTTTTCTCACAGTCTACGTGCAAATCTCCTTCTATCTCGTTGCAGGCACAGATCTTCTCTTTGCAAACGTCCCCTGTAACGTTTCCAGCAGCAAAACAAAGAGACGTCTCCAGCAACAGAATCCAAAGCAGCATTTTTAAACCGAGCAATTCATTCCCGATCTCATCACAAAGTAACAGCAACCATCCTCCTCACGCAGAAAGCAATTCCAGTTCGTTCAATCCATGAAATGTCCGAACCACCACCAAAGGGGGAGAAAAAAAAAAAATGTGGGGAGGGGGAGCACGGAGGGTAGACTAAGGGGGGGGACTCATTCTTTTTCCCCTCTCCCTCTTTCTCCCCCCCCCACGTACAACTGCAATAGCCCAGATTCCAGTCAATAATTATATCCAGAAACTATCCAGGCACGTACTGCATGTCACGGGAAAAAAAAAAAAAAAAAAAAAAAAAAAAAAAAAAAAAAAAAAAAAAAAAAGAAGGGGAAAAAAAATTATCCTCTCCCTGCTCGATCTCCCTTCTTCCCGGCTGCCGGGCAGCAGCTAAGCGGAGCTCTGCCGGCTGGGCTGTCTCAGCGGCAGGGGCAGGGCGCTGCTCGCCACCGGCTGCCGCTGCATGCCAGGGAGCGCGAGCGGGGAGCGCGGCGCCGGCCGCGGGGGCTGCCGCTACGCGCGGCTCCGCGCCGGGCTGACCTTGCCGCGCGGCCGCGCTCCGGGGAGCCCGCTGCCCACCGGGCGCTGTCCAGCGTCCCGGTGCTGAAAACGCGCCCCAATCTCAAGCGCTCGCCGCCGAGATGCCGGCACAGTGCGGAGCCCACCCCCGCCGCGGTGCGCGGCTGCTCATGCCTGCCTCCGGCCCGCAGCCTACCGCGCCGCCGGGGCCGCCCTCCCGCACCGCACCGCGCCGCGCCTCGCCTCGCCCTGCCGGCTTCGCTGCCTCCCCTCCTCCGTTTCCCGCTTGCTCGCTCTTCTTTCCTTTTTCTTCCGCTGCTGCCGAGTCGCACGCTCGCATACACTCACATGCACGCAGAGGAGGGAGAGTTGCTAAGAGGCTCTGCTCGTTTCAACCTGGTGCACTCTGAAAGATCTGACACCCTCTGCTGAGCTGCAGTGGCAAAAATCCATCTGCTGAGGGAATGCTGGAGGAAAAAAAAAATCAATCCACGTACAGGGCAAGCGTTAAAAACATTGGCATTAAAAGCTGACGATCTATTTAGATGCCTTCTCCTAAATTGATGATTTAATTTATTTCTTTCATTTTAGGATGGAAAGTTTAGTATTCCCCTCCTCCTGACCGGTTCCCTCTTGCCCCCATTCACACGCATAACTTCACAAGCAGGTGAGGAAGGTGAATATTCCTCATGTTATTTTCCAATGGCTTGAGCAGAATTAGTGTTAGGGTGTCAAGCGAATAGCAATTTGAGGTAATTATTCTGCACGCCATTTTAATTGTTGCTTTAAACAAATTTCTTCCTCCCCAGCATTCTACAGTGTTTCATGCTGTATTTGGTCTCTTGCTGACATTCTCTATATAATGTTGAACTATAGATTATTTATTATTGCTTTTTAAAATATATATATATAATTTAGATGATCACCGAGAAGAAGGGGAGTAGCGAGAAGGGGATTGCTGCACTCCTATCTATTCACTGTACCTGTTCCCACCGAATATAGTGTCTCCCTTAAGGAGGGGAAGAGAGGGCTCAACCTGACAGTCATGCATCTTGGAATTCTTATTTATATATAAAAATATAGAGGTACATGGCTATTTCACTAGGGATGTTCCTAATGCCCTCTGTGGAAACATAAATCTTGCATTCCTCGCTCCCCCTCCCCTCCCCCTTTCCCCCCTCCTTCCCTTTCTCCATCCGTCCCCCGCCCTCCGCTGTCCTTTCCATTCCCATCCTTCCTGACAAAAGAGATTACACAGCGGAAAAATTGGTGCCTCGCCTTAAAGAAAGGAGCCAAGCACACGAAAGTTTATGCATCATTTGGTCTGGCTTTAGATTCCTACGAGTGAAGAACCAGTTGCACCTCTGGTGGTGCAAATGGAAACTCGCGTTTCCACCAGCTTTGTCAAACCGCGCCGAGGAGGCGGAGGCGGAGGCGGGGGCGAGGGCGGAGGCGCGCGAGGCAACGGCATCTCCTCCGCCGGGTGTCTCCTGCAGCCCGGGGTTGTACCTTTCCTGTCCTCCGCCGCTGCTGAACTTTGCGGCATACTGGTAGGGGGGGATGTAAGCGAGGGAGTGGGCTGAAGGAGGGTTATTTATAGGGAAAGAAAGGGAGCCATATGGAGCCTGCACCCTCTGGTCCCGGTGGCATGATAATTTGGTCAGTGCTTTTCCCTGACTGCTGCTTGCAAGCAAATTAGACATCCTGACGACGATGATCTTATCAAATTAATGTAATTAGACCACAGACAATTTACAACAGTTATCGCGGCCATGACGGGTCCCCAGGATGAAAACTTAGCCGTTCGGTTGGTGGGCAGGGACTACGGAGGGAAAGGAGTACGGTGCGGGGGGTGGGTTTAGGGAAGGAGAAAATGGGACAGGAGGAGGAAATGAAACAGACGAGAGAAACCCTGGCCCTGAAAAAAAGCCTTCCCAATAAATTACAAAGAGGCCAGAAGAGATAAAATGCCATTGAGATGGAAAGCACCACAGGAAATATATTAGAGTTTTCATTAGGGGGAAAAAAAAAAAAAAAAAAAAAAAAAAAAAAAAAAAAAAAAAAGGAGGAAGCTTGGCGCCACATTGAGGCACATCAATTTATTTCCCCTCATGGTTTCTTTGACTTCATGTTTCAGTGATGTCGGGGGATGTGGGGGGTGGAGTGTGTGGTATACTGGCTGTACACCTCCTGTGTATCAAAAATTGCAGCCTGGAAGTGCAAAAGGAGCCAGAGGCAAAGAAGCCCCCAGGAAGTTCCTTGGAGGGAGGTGGCATAGTCAGGGGAAGGGCTAAGAGTCAAAGTTGGGGTTGGGGCTGGGGACTCACTGATAGGGTGTCAGCAGTAGGGACAAGATTACAGTGAGTAAAGTACCCAGGGAGGAAAATCTGTAGCTCGGCAAAGTCTCACTGGGATGCGGGGCAGGAGGACTAAAGAGCTTGTTCTCCTACTGCCTTAAAATAAAGCTTCTGTGCATCTTTACTTTTGTGTTATTAAAATTGCTCAGGCACTGTAAAAACAGTCAAAATGCAACCAGAGGACCTGAACATTCACAAGATATTAAATAAATATAGATCAAATAAGTGGAAGGAGAAAATGTCCAGCTGTCAAAGCATGAAGGACAAATTTTCTGCTTCTTCCAAGGGATCTACTGAGAAGTGGTGACTAGTGAAACCTAGAATTTCAAGGTGAAAAAAGAAAAAAAAAAAAGAAAAAGATTAAAAGAAATCTGTGAGAAGATGGAAGAGTGTTTATGGGTGCTCTGTAACTTCCAAAAGATTATTTAGGTAAGGAATCCATTGTGTTTTCAGCTGTATACTTTGGAACTAGATAAAGAGATTTATATCTTGTATATATGTATTGAGAGAGAATCTGCCATGCAAAATTTAGTATCCAGAAGACATGTCAGGAGATAAAAAAAAAGAAACATCCATTTTAGATTTGGTGTTTGAAGCTTTGGTTCTGTAAGTCAAGTTACATAGCAAGGGTGTGTAAGGGCCAGATGAAGAATTGATCTTTACTTGGTGTCATAATCATAAATGTCTAGATTTCCTCATCTTGAATTAAGTTTGGAAACATGTTTCTTAGGATAAGACACCTGCCTTCATGTGTTTGAAAAAAATACCTAGTTGTGGATCACGTTGATAGAATCTTTATGGCTGTAGTGTTTTACTCTTTTATTTAAGAGAGTGTGATAAGGTGAGGTATTATTCAGCACTGACGTGCCAATAAATCAGTCTTTTAATTCAGCGTATGCATCTCTCATTTACAATCCATACACAGGTTGAATAACCAAAGATCACATTATACCCTCCAAATTATCCAGTAGATGAGACAGGGGAAAGACTACCTAAGTCTATTTTCCTTGACTGCTTTCCTTATCTGATGTCTTTTACTTTGTGTTTGCCTTTTCAATTTCTAGAAGCCTAAACCAATGAGTTTCCCATATTTAACCAAACACAAGGAAAATGCCTTGGGCATCACAGTTACCTTATGAGTAGAAGTGTTTCTACTCCTAATATGGAAAACACCTTGAAACAGGAAAAGGTTCGGGGATGCTGTCACGTTTTCCCAATTTCTCATCTCACTGTTGCTATGACTATATAGGTAACATTGATCAAGTGTGTATTTGTGTTATTTTGGAATGTGTTAAAAAGCTATTTACCTCATCTAACAGTGTAGAACTTGCAGAGTAGAATGCAGCATCTGTGAAGTTTCTACAGAACAAAAATTTATTCCTGTAATTAACCTGCTTTCAGTACTTATCCTCAGTACTGTAAAATTGGCTTAATTATTTCTGTGGGAGGTATGATCACAATAAAGTCATCCTAAACTGTAGACATGATACTGTGTGTGGATACACAGACACACACACACACATATATACACATGTATATAAACATCTCTGTGTGCGTGTACATGTGTGCAATGCAAATCATAATGGACTCAACAAATAGAATAATAGAATGGTTTGGGTTGGAAGGGACCTTAAAGATCCAACTGCCCTGCCATGGGCAGGGACACCTTCTACTAGACCAGGTTGCTCAAGGCC
This sequence comes from Melanerpes formicivorus, assembly GCF_026170545.1. Lineage (NCBI taxonomy): Eukaryota > Metazoa > Chordata > Aves > Piciformes > Picidae > Melanerpes > Melanerpes formicivorus. The sequence goes on along the minus strand of NW_027142573.1, from coordinate 1,920 downwards.
ACATTCAACCTGGGCTTGAACACCTCCATGTAGGGGTCATCCACAACCTCCCCATGTCTCACCACCCTCATTGTAAAGAATTTCTTCCTAACATCTAGTCTAAATCTGCCCTCCTCAAGCTTCAATCCATTTCCTCTCAGTCTATCACTCCAAGACCCTGTAAAAAGTTATAGAATCATTATTTCATTTGAAATTGTGACTTTCTTAAGGCTTTGGCTATGCTGGGACCAGAAGTAAACATACGTACCTCTGTATGTTGATGCAACTCCTGCAGAAACTATGCTTCTCAATGTATATAATGACTTTGAATCAGCTCAGATTATCCAGGGTAGGAAGGGTCAATATAATTTTCTGTCTCAGTGTATTTCACAGACCAGTCTTCACAGAACTACTGGACTTCTACCTAAATTGCATTTAGGCCTAACTAAGTTTTCAAAACTAGATATTTTGCTTCTTCATTTTCCTGTGGGCAGTGATGTCTCACACGTGGAGACATGGAGATATTCCAAGTCTCCCTGCGATAAGTTCACCAGATGGTGATGTAGTGGTGGATGACGATGATTTAAAAAAAATGGAAAAAAAGAGAAGAAAGTTAGAGAAGTTGTTTGCCTGCTTCTGTCTACTGAGTAGGAGATTGGCTCAGGATAAGAAAATGAAAATTCTCTATCTTCTGCAGTGTAAGAGGCAGCCCACATGTTCCTCTTTTTTGGCTTATACCCTCAACTACCAGGCTACCAGCCCTCTTGCTGCAGCTGTTCCTCTTTAAAAGAAAAATAATTCTGAGATCACTTGAACCAGAGAAAAGCACTGGGGGAGCATGAGTTACAGCAGTTACACACTGTGCAGAGCCCATATAAACCTGAGCTTGACCTAACAGACTTCACACAACAGATTCTTAGATTATGCAGCTGGTAACAAAATCCACAGACATTCTTGACCAGTATTCTTCAGACCACGTGGTAATTTTATGTTGGAAACGTTGGCCTGAATAGGCAGCAGGGTTATAGTCTTAGAAGCTTCACACACTAGGCGTTAGAAAAGTGAGTGGAAGTCACAAAGGTGGGCAGATTTTTCATTCAGTCTGGGTGTAGTCTGCCGTAAAAGTCATGTAGTCATTTCACTGAAATTTCAGTAATGTAGTAGCAAGAGGAGTGAGTAGGCCATGCCAAAGTCCTCACCAGAATTTTGTATTTAAACTATATATATGCTCTCTCTCTCTCTCTCTCTCTCTCTCTATATATATATATATATATATATGCATGTGTGTGTTAATATGAGTTTCTGACTCAGTTTCTACTGTGATTGATTGCATTAGAGTCCCAGAACTACTGCCCTAACTTGTAAGAATATCCAGAATAATTTTTTTTACTTACTTTTTTTTTTTTTTTTTTTTCCCCCATTGTCCCTTCCAACTTAGCAGTGAACTGATTTTATGTCTTCATCAGGAAAGTATATTCTGCCCACTATGCTGCTGGTTAGGAGAGAGCTAGCAAGCTGAGTCACCCATCTCCTTTTATTCCTGTCATCCCAAAACTCGCATACATACTTACGCACACACTCACTTTAAAAGCTTGCTACAACAGAAGTGTGTCATCTGTTTTCTGAGGAGAATTTCAAGTTGTTGATCCCAGATGAAGGGGGAGATGAAGTGGGATGGTTTAGCTGCAGCTCTCACCCCAAAATATGAACTGAGATTCCACTGAAACATTTCACTGACATGTCCTCCAAGATGCATCTTCAGGCTGGATGTGAGGAGGAGGTTCTTCACCATGAGAGTGGTGAAACCCTGGAATGGGTTGTCCAGGGATGTGGTCGAGGCCCCATCCCTGGGGGTGTTTAAGAGCAGGCTGGATGAGGCTCTGTCCAGCCTGATCTAGTGTGGGGTGTCCCTGCCCATGGCAGGGGGGTTGGAACTAGATG